>NC_135955.1:90589976-90818537 GCF_053455715.1 Rhinoraja longicauda
CAGAGGGGAGGGGATGAGTGTGATTGTTTAACAACAGTATTAATGTGAATCATGACCAGCACAGGAGTCAACCGAGACCGAGAGATTCCTTTGCAGTCGCAGGCAGAGTTATTTATAAAGTGGCCCAGACTCTGCACCACCTGAGGGTTCTGCAAGAACAGAGCCGACCCCATAAGGGCATCAGGAAGCAGGGTAAGATATTGATAACAAGGCCCAGACTCTGCACCACCTGAGGGTTCTGCAAGAACAGAGCCGACCCCATAAGGGCATCAGGAAGCAGGGCAAGATATTGATAAAATGGCCCAGGCTCTGCACCACCTGAGGGTTCTGCAAGAACAGAGCCGACCCCATAAGGGTATCAGGAGGCAAGGTGAG
Source organism: Rhinoraja longicauda (assembly GCF_053455715.1). NCBI lineage: Eukaryota > Metazoa > Chordata > Chondrichthyes > Rajiformes > Arhynchobatidae > Rhinoraja > Rhinoraja longicauda. Next base: position 90,590,352 of record NC_135955.1, read on the forward strand.
ATAATGACACAATTTGTAAAACCGGCAAATCCCACCCAGGAAACATTGCAAAAATTGGCCTCTAATGCTGGAACGTGGGTAAAGCCAAACAAACACGACACATTTTAAATGAACATTACCAAAACAGCCTGTGATATGCCCATGACAAAGGAAAGGCCAAACCTCACCAGAAAAGAGAGGGAGACCATGGCAGAGCTGAGGGATAAAAATGAGATTGTGATAAAACCAGCAGACAAGGGGAGCAGTAGGGATACAAATTAATGTCAATATGGGGCCTGCTCCCACTGGGTAATAGACAAAAACATAGAACAGGGTGACAGGAGAGACCGGACAGCACAGAGGATAACCTGTGAGCAAAATAATGGGGTGTATGCAGTTTAATGTAAGGAGTGTAACTTACTGTATATATCGGAAACAGGTAACAGCCTCAGAGTCAGCCTGACAGGACACCTCAGCAACACATAAAGTCCATACCCAGTAGTTGACACTCCCAGCAGCACGGGACCCAGTCCCTAGAGATCATGGGCCTAGAAACAAACATAAATTAGTCAACCGGGTGTCGGAAGAGGGCAGAGGGGATATGGATTGAAGCGTTAGACGCGAGAGGCCAAGGGCCTCAACCAAGCATAAACTCAAACTTAGGGTGGACCCTGACTGACTCCTAAAAATCTACAGAAGGGCAAGTGCAAAGGTCAACAGATTTGTCCGAGGGTGATGAGACCGTGGGCCAGAGCAAAGTGGCAGTACATGGTGAAAAGGAATCTCCAGGCAGAGATCATTGAGCACCAGAGGGCATTTTGTCCCACTGTCCGATAAATCACAACCTAACCCTAACCCTAAACCCTAACCCAGTCCCAACCAAAGTGACCGGTCCTAAGACAACACATGGGAGGAATAAACCCAGAAAGGGAGGTACTTTCAACCCACCCTTTATAAACCACACACCGACCAGAAGTAGATCTCTTTCCCTGATGAAGCTACAGCGATAGCGAAACTGGAAAAGTCGTTGCCCAGTCAGGAAGAGTTCGGCAAGCGGTCCCCGCAAGCTGGAAAGAAAACCAAAGACTTGGTGAGCACCTTGGTGTTAACCTTACGCAGCTAGAAATAATTGATGTAAAGAATTGATGTTTATAGTTTACTGCACTAGCATTACAGTACAGTTTATTACAGTATAAGTTTTCTCCACACTGTACTAACCAAACCAGAAATGAGTAATAGCATGCAGATGGTAGGGGGGGCAGAGTTTAACAATGGGAATCTCGACCAGCACAGGAATCAATCGAGACCAAGGGATTCCTTTGCAGTCGCTGTTCGAGTGATTTATAAAATGGCCCAGACTCTACACCATCTGAGGGTTCTGCAAGAGCAGAGCCAACCTCCTAGATGTATCAGGAGACAGGCGAGGATATTGACACACTTTATAAAACCGGCTAATCCCACCCAGGCAACATTACAAAAATTGGCCTCTAATGCTGACACCTGGGCAGAACAAACACGACAAATTTTGGTGGAACATTACCAAAACAGCTTGTATGATCTGGACAAAGTGTACCTGGAGGGCGAACCGACCAATCGGGTCCAGGAGGCGGTCGCCAAAGCCTTAATTTGGAACAAGAAAAATTTGGGGGATAAATTTAAAATCCGAATTGAGGATTTGAGAGAACGAGTCTTGGGCCTAACCTCAGAGACGGGACTGAGACAGAGAGGCAGCCTGCGGGAGCCCCAGCCCCGCAGGCACACCGCCGCAACTTCCAATGTTGCGGTACACATACCGCAGGCGTTGTTTGCTGTTTCGCAGGAGAGCCAGATCGACCGACCCCAGGCCGAATGGACGACCGCCCGGACGGCGCCCCGACCCGCTCCTGCTCCCCGCAGCCCCGACATTACTCCCCCCACCACCCCGGTGCGCCCACCCATCAGCCCCGAGATCGTAGTGTTGCGGCGGCTGGACCTCCTGGCGCAGGCCGGCTCCCCGCCACTCAACCCCCAGGCCCACCTCCAGTGGGACAGCGCGGTCCCGTCAGAGGACTGGACATGTTGCCCGAGCACCGAATCACCCAGCACGTCAGCCCCGATCCACCGGGGCCCCGGCACTCACGCCCAGTTGCCCCGTAGACCACGGGTATAGCGGAGACCTTCCCGGGGGGAGACCGAATCGAACGCGCAGCTTGCAGGGCCTCAGCCCGGAAATGACGTCACTGCCCCGTTGCAACAGGCAACCTTGTCCCGCCCGACAGTTCCCTCTCCCCCACCGGCTCCTTCCACATCCACACACAGGGTCCCATCACCCAGGGAGAGACCAGCACGCAGGACCTGCACACAACAGCAGAGGGTCCCCACGGCCCCGACCACCGACACAGTGAGGGACTCACAGGACGACTTCCAGCAGCACACACAGGGAGGTCCGGTAAATAACAGGCAGAGACAGGCTGAAGTAACTAGGCATCCCAATTCAAAACAGAAGAATGTAACCTGGAAACTCCAGCCCAGTAAGCCCGTTTTAATAATTGGAGATTCCAACATTTCTAGGATCCCAAAATGTCCCAACGACAACACACAATTGGACAGCTATCCAGGAGCCAAATTTATACATGGCATTGCCATCCTCGAGAAATTAGGGGAATGCCCAGAAACTCAGAAAGTGGTTCTTTCAATGGGCATCAATAATCGGACACAAAGACCACTGACGGCCATCAAACAACTCCAAGCACTAGTCAAGATGGCCAGTCGTAAATTCCCTAATGCTAGCATATGGGTCCCGGTCATCAACTTCAGCCAGTCTCTCCCAGCACCAGAGCAGGCAACACTCAGGCAGCTCAACGACCACATACAGACCAAGAGGCACATACCCGCTCTCCCTCCCGGCCAGTTCAGAGTAGGCCCAGATCACATTCACTGGACAGAGAACACGGCCCGAGCCATGATCCGAGAGTGGATGAAGTCTTTAAACTAATGGGGACACCATGCCAAGAGAAGCAGGGCCTACAATTAGGTAAAACCATCATCAACCTTTCCCAGACATTCACCCTCACCAAAATCCAAGAGAGTATTGAACAGGGGCCTCACCTTCGTCCCTACTCCAAAATCGCACAAAGAACAAATACAGGGGGACCTGTTTAGATTCTATCGAGCCATCATGTTAATACACCACTTTTGTGACGTGGAGTCGGGGGAAAGATTACCCTTCACCCCACGCACAGGATGGACCCCAGATGAGGACCAGGTCCCTAGAGAGATCACAGAATTCATGACAGAAACAGCATCTGCCATCAGGGACATGCCCGTGACAAAGGATAGGCCCAATCTCACCAGAAAAGAGAGGGAGGCCATGGCAGAACTGAGGGACAACAATGAGATAGTGATCAAACCAGCAGACAAGGGGAGCAGTATCGTCATCATGGACAGACAACAGTACCTGTTCGAGGCGCACAGACAACTGAACAAGGTAGAACACTACACCAAGTTAGATGAGCCTATATATAGAGAAACACAAGAGGAAATAGGGGAAATCTTGGAGGAGCTTAGGACGTCAGGATACATCCGACAGAAACAAGTAGAATACCTAACAGGAGCACAACCCAGGGCGAGGAAATTCTACATGCTCCCAAAGATACACAAAAACCCAGACACATGGACGGTGCCTGGAGAAATAACTCCAGGTAGGCCCATTGTGTCAGACTGCAGTAGCGAATCCTACGGGGTAGCAGAATACATTGACCACTATCTCAATCCACTGGCACAGCAACACCCCAGCTACATTAAAGACACCTACCACTTCACTCGAATAGTCAACTCCCTTAGCATACCACCCGATGCGATACTCTTTACCATGGATGTGGAAAGCCTGTACACAAACATAGAGACAGACAGGGGGATAGAGGCGGTTAAAAACACCCTGCAGAGAAATCCTGACCTGGAGAGACCAGACGAGGCCTTAGTCAAATTACTTTACCTGGGATTGACAAAGAACGATTTTGAATTTAACGGGCAGTTCTACCTACAAGTTAAAGGGACGGCAATGGGGAAGAAGTTTGCCCCGGCTTATGCCAACATATACATGGCAGAGTGGGAAGAGACGGCCTTCCTGAAATGCCCCAAGCGCCCCATGTGCTACTACAGGTTCTTAGATGACATCTGGGGAGTGTGGACACACTCAGAAGGGGAGTTAGAGGGGTTCATCGACATACTTAATGCCCACCACCCTTCCATCAAAATTAAAGCTTTGACAAGCAGGGAGAGGGTAGACTTCCTCGACACTACAGTCTTTAAACTACCGTCAGCTGACGACCAAGTCCAAAAACTAGCCACCAAAGTCTTTTTCAAACCCACAGACACCCACACCCTTTTACACACCACGAGCCACCACCCAAAACACACCTTTAGGGGTATTGTCAAGTCACAACTGACACGCTTTCACCGGATATGCACCAGGGAGGAGGACTTTGCCCAGGCCACCACCACCCTTTTCACCGCTCTCAGGCAGAGGGGGTACTGCAGACGTAGATTAAGACACATTAAGGCAGACTTCCTAAAAGGCACGCAAGGGCCCAGACCCAGACCAGGCTTGACACGCAACTTGCCACTAATAACAGGGTACGGTAACATGGCTGTCCAGGCCCACAAAATAGTCAAGGGCCGCTTTGAACAATTCCAAAGAGGATTTGCCACACTGCAGGGATACAAAGCAATGTCAGCGTTCAAGAGGGCTAAAAACCTGAAGGATATCTTGGTCAGTACTAGCCTCCAAACGAGCTCAGGCTGCGGTCAAAGGCAGAGTAGGGCCTGTATTCACTTGACAATAGCCAAAAACATAGAGAACACTGTGACGGGAAAGAGAAAGCAGATAGCAGAGAGAATAACCTGCGAGCAAAAGAATGTAGTGTATGCAATTAAATGTAAGCAGTGCCACTTACTGTACATTGGCGAAACAGGCAACAGCCTCAGAGTCAGACTGACAGGACACATCAGCAACATCACGAGGGGAGACCAGTCCGTCCCCATTAGCAGACACTTCCAACAGCACGGGGTCCAGTCCCTTGAGATCATGGATCTGGAAACAAACGTAAATTGGTCAACCGGGCGTAGGAAGAGGGCAGAGAGGCTATGGATCAAAGCGTTACAGACGAAAGAACCCAATGGCCTGAACCTAGCATAAACTCAAACTTAGGGTGGAACCTGACTGACTCCTAAAAATCGACAGAAGGGCAAGTGAAAAGGCGAACAGATTTGGACAAGGGTGATGAGACCGTGGGCCAGACTAAAGTGGCAGTATATGGCGAAAAGGAATCTCCAGGGGGAGATCATTAAGCACCAGAGGGCATTTTGGCCTACTGTCCGACAAATCACAACCTAACCTATGCAGTGACACGGGCCTCATCACCCGGGCAAATCAAAACTGCAGGAGTGGCCGGCCACACAAAAGATTCAAAGAGTCAGGAGGGGGAAACCTAATCCATGGGGAAATATGGTATTAAGATACCAACCAAAATAGCGTTGACAAGAATAATTACAGACACAGACTTATACATCCCTCTAAACAGGCAGGATGCAAACATATGGTTGGACAGGAGAGGGCAGTCACAGCATGAAGGGACATTAATACACAACTAAAGTGACCATCTCTGCAAGCTGAGGATGCTGTTTCAGATAAGATTACAAGGAGGATGGATTATAATATGATTACAACTCTCAACACTCACCCCAACAAGAATGGCAATACCCCCCCACCCTCATCCCAGATCACCCCAAACAACCCAAAAGACCCTTGACACCTATACCCCTACCTCACAAGGATAGATGATACCCTCCACCCTCACCCCAGATGGGGTCCCTATGCTCCCTTCCCCACCCATAAACCTAACCCTAACACCAGGCTACACCAGACCACCCCAAACAGTCCCCAAAAAACCCTAGGCACCCACCCTCAAACCGCAGCAAGTTAGGCGGCACCCTCCATCCTCACGCCAGAGATGGCCCCTGTGCCCACACCCCAAACCTAACCCTAACAGCGGACTGCACTGGATCACCCCAAACAGTCCCAAAAAGACCCTTGGCACCTACCCTCAACTATTACAACTCTCAACACTCACCCCAACAAGAATGGCAATACCCCCCCACCCTCATCCCAGATCACCCCAAACAACCCAAAGGACCCTTGACACCTATACCCCTACCTCACAAGGATAGATGATACCCTCCACCCTCACCCCAGAGGGGGTCCCTATGCTCCCTTCCCCACCCATAAACCTAACCCTAACACCAGACTACACCAGACCACCCCAAACAGTCCCCAAAAAACCCTAGGCACCCACCCTCAAACCGCAGCAAGTTAGGCGGCACCCTCCATCCTCACGCCAGAGATGGCCCCTGTGCCCACCCCCCAAACCTAACCCTAACAGCGGACTGCACTGGATCACCCCAAACAGTCCCCAAAAGACCCTTGGCACCTACCCTCAACTATTAAAACTCTCAACACTCACCCCAACAAGAATGGCAATACCCCCCCACCCTCATCCCAGATCACCCCAAACAACCCAAAGGACCCTTGACACCTATACCCCTACCTCACAAGGATAGATGATACCCTCCATCCTCACCCCAGAGGGGGTCCCTATGCTCCCTTCCCCACCCATAAACCTAACCCTAACACCAGACTACACCAGACCACCCCAAACAGTCCCCAAAAAACCCTAGGCACCCACCCTCAAACCGCAGCAAGTTAGGCGGCACCCTCCATCCTCACGCCAGAGATGGCCCCTGTGCCCACCCCCCAAACCTAACCCTAACAGCGGACTGCACTGGATCACCCCAAACAGTCCCCAAAAGACCCATGGCACCTACCCTCAACTATTACAACTCTCAACACTCACCCCAACAAGAATGGCAATACCCCCCCACCCTCATCCCAGATCACCCCAAACAACCCAAAAGACCCTCGACACCTATACCCCTACCTCACAAGGATAGATGATACCCTCCACCCTCACCCCAGAGGGGGTCCCTATGCTCCCTTCCCCACCCATAAACCTAACCCTAACACCAGACCACCCCAAACAGTCCCCAAAAAACCCTAGGCACCCACTCTCAAACCGCAGCAAGTTAGGCGGCACCCTCCATCCTCACGCCAGAGATGGCCCCTGTGCCCACCCCCCAAACCTAACCCTAACAGCGGACTGCACTGGATCACCCCAAACAGTCCCCAAAGGACCCTTGGCACCTACCCTCAACTATTACAACTCTCAACATTCACCCCAACAGGAATGGCAATACCCCCCTACCCTCATCCCAGATCACCCCAGACAACCCAAAGGACCCTTGACACCTATACCCCTACCTCACAAGGATAGATGATACCCTCCACCCACACCCCAGAGGGGGTCCCTATGCTCCCTTCCCCACCCATGAGCCTAACCCTAACACCAGACTACACCAGACCACCCCAAACAGTCCCCAAAAAACACTAGGCACGCACCCTCAAACCGCAGCAAGTTAGGCGGCACCCTCCATCCTCACGCCAGAGGTGGCCCCTGGGCCCACCCCCCAAACCTAACCCTAACAGCGGACTGCACTGGATCACCCCAAACAGTCCCAAAAAGACCCTTGGCACCTACCCTCAACTCAACAAGGATAGGCTATAACCCCCACCCCCAGACACTAACCGTAACATCGGGTTGCATAGGACCTCCCCAAACAACCCAAAAGACCCCCAAAAGAGGATCTTAAACCTTTGTAAATAGATGATTCAACCTGCATCAGAGGACCCCTTAGACCCCGAGACCCCCCATCACACCTGGAACACAGCTAGCTCCCCCAGAAAAGATGGACTATTGAAGGGAGGGATAGGACCCTTACACACTCACAACACGATGCCCACTCCCACCTCAGCCACAACCCCCCCCCCCCCCCCCACCACACAATGGCCATTAGCAGCACACAGACCAGGGATGGGTTTGCAAAGCACACTCACTCACAACAAAGATTGCAGAACATGATAATAGACAGGAGGCCAGAGGAATGCAGAAAACATTAACAGCAGATCAAAAAGCAGGAGGCCAGGAACACAACCAAACAACACAAAGAAGTGGACCGACGAGTTGGGACAAAGAATAGGTATGACATCAGCAGTCCCAACCAAAGTGACCGGTCCTAAGACAGCACATGGGAGGAATAAACCCAGAAAGGGAGGTACTTTCAAACCACCCTTTATAAACCACACACCGACCAGAAGTAGATCTCTTTCCCTGATGAAGCTACAGCGATAGCGAAACTGGAAAAGTCGTTGCCCAGTCGGGAAGAGTTCGGCAAGCGGTCCCCGCAAGCTGGAAAGAAAACCAAAGACTTGGTGAGCACCTTGGTGTTAACCTTACGCAGCTAGAAATAATTGATGTAAAGAATTGATATTTATAGTTTACTGCACTAGCATTACAGTACAGTTTATTACAGTATAAGTTTTCTCCACACTGTACTAACCAAACCTGAAATGAGTAATAGCATGCAGATGGTAGGGGGGGCAGAGTTTAACAATGGGAATCTCGACCAGCACAGGAATCAATCGAGACCGAGGGATTCCTTTGCAGTCGCTGTTCGAGTGATTTATAAAATGGCCCAGACTCTACACCATCTGAGGGTTCTGCAAGAGCAGAGCCAACCTCCTAGAGGTATCAGGAGACAGGCGAGGATATTGACACACTTTATAAAACCGGCTAATCCCACCCAGGCAACATTACAAAAATTGGCCTCTAATGCTGACACCTGGGCAGAACAAACACGACAAATTTTGGTGGAACATTACCAAAACAGCTTGTATGATCTGGACAAAGTGTACCTGGAGGGCGAACCGACCAATCGGGTCCAGGAGGCGGTCGCCAAAGCCTTAATTTGGAACAAGAAAAATTTGGGGGATAAATTTAAAATCCGAATTGAGGATTTGAGAGAACGAGTCTTGGGCCTAACCTCAGAGACGGGACTGAGACAGAGAGGCAGCCTGCGGGAGCCCCAGCCCCGCAGGCACACCGCCGCAACTTCCAATGTTGCGGTACACATACCGCAGGCGTTCTTTGCTGTTTCGCAGGAGAGCCAGATCGACCGACCCCAGGCCGAATGGACGACCGCCCGGACGGCGCCCCGATCCGCTCCTGCTCCCCGCAGCCCCGACATTACTCCCCCCACCACCCCGGTGCGCCCACCCATCAGCCCCGAGATCGTAGTGTTGCGGCGGCTGGACCTCCTGGCGCAGGCCGGCTCCCCGCCACTCGACCCCAAGGCCCACCTCCAGTGGGACAGCGCGGTCCGGTCAGAGGACTGGACATGTTGCCCGAGCACCGAATCACCCAGCACGTCAGCCCCGATCCACCGGGTCCCCAACACTCACGCCCAGTTGCCCCGTAGACCACGGGTACAGCGGAGACCTTCCCGGGGTGAGACCGAATCGAACGCGCAGCCTGCAGGGCCTCAGCCAGGAAATGACATCACTGCCCCGTTGCAACAGGCAACCTTGTCCCGCCCGACAGTCCCCTCTCCCCCACCGGCTCCTTCCACATCCACACACAGGGTCCCATCACCCAGGGAGAGACCAGCACGCAGGACCTGCACACAACGGCAGAGGGTCCCCACGGCCCCGACCACCGACACAGTGAGGGACTCACAGGACGACTTCCAGCAGCACACACAGGGGGGTCCGGGAAATAACAGGCAGAGACAGGCTGAAGTAACTAGGCATCCCAATTCAAAACAGAAGAATGTAACCTGGAAACTCCAGCCCAGTAAGCCCGTTTTAATAATTGGAGATTCCAACATTTTTAGGATCCCAAAATGTCCCAACGACAACACACAATTGGACAGCTATCCAGGAGCCAAATTTATACATGGCACTCGGGGCTGATGGGTGGGCGCACCGGGGTGGTGGGGGAGTAATGTCGGGGCTGCGGGGAGCAGGAGCGGGTCGGGGCGCCGTCTTGGCGGTCGTCCATTCGGCCTGGGGTCGGTCGATCTGCCATGTCGCGACCCTAACCCTAACCCTAATGCATTTTGTCCCACTGTCCGATAAATCACAACCTAACCCTAACCCAAACCCAAACCCTAAACCTAACCCTAAAACCCTAACCCTAAACCCCAACCCTAACCCTAAAATCAGTTTGCATAGGACCTCCCCAAACAACCCAAAAGACCCCCAAAAGAGGATGTTAAACCTTTGTAAATAGATGATCCAACCAGCTTCAGAGTACCCCCTAGACCCAGAGACCCCCCATCACACCTGGAACACACCTAACTCCCCAGAAAAGACGGACTATTGAAGGGAGCGATAGGACCCTTACACACACACAGCACGATGCCCACTCCCACCTCAGCCAGAACCAACCTCCCCCCCCAACACAGCTCCACACAGACCAGGTACGGGTTTGCAAAGCACACTCACAACAAAGATTGCAGAACATGATTATAGACAGGAGGCCAGAGGAATGCAGAAAACAGACTCGGGTTCGATCCTGACTACGGGTGCTGCACTGTAAGGAGTTTGTACGTTCTCCCCGTGACCTGCGTGGGTTTTCTCCGAGATCTTCGGTTTCCTCCCACACTCCAAAGACGTACAGGTATGTAGGTTAATTGGCTGGGTAAATGTAAAAATTGTCCCTAGTGGGTGTAGGATAGTGTTAATGTACGGGGATCGCTGGGCGGCGCGGACTTGGTGGGCCGAAAAGGCCTGTTTCTGGCTGTATATATATGATATGATGATATGATTAACAGCAGATCAAAAAGCAGGAGGCCAGAAACACAACCAAAGAACACAAAGAAGTGGACCGACGAGTTGAGACAAAGAATAGGGATGACATCAGCAGTCCCAACCAAAGTGACCGGTCCCAAGACAGCACATGGGTAGAATAAACCCAGAAAGGGAGGGACTTTCAACCCACCCTTTATAAAACCCACACCGACCAGAAGGAGATCTCTTTCCCTGATGAAGCTACAGCGATAGCGAAACTGGAAAAGTCGTTGCCCAATCGGGACTTGGTGAGCACCTTGGTGTTAACCTTACGCAGCTAGAAATAATTGATGTAAAGAATTGATGTTTATAGTTTACTGCACTAGCATTACAGTACAGTTTATTATATTATAAGTTTTCTCCACACTGTACTAACCAAACCAGAAATGAGTAATAGCATGCAGAGGGTAGGGGGGGGGGGGGGGGGTGGGGGGGGGGCAGAGCTTAACAATGGGAATCTCGACCAGCACAGGAATCAATCGAGACCGAGAGATTCCTTTGCAGTCGCTGTTCGTGTGATTTATAAAATGGCCCAGACTCTACACCATCTGAGGGTTCTACAAGAGCAGAGCCAACCTCCTAGAGGTATCAGGAGACAGGCGATGATTTTGACACACTTTATAAAAGCGGCTAATCCCACCCAGGCAACATTACACTCTAATGCTGACACCTGGGCAGAACAAACACGACAAATTATGATCGAACATTACCAAAACAGCTTGTATGATCTGGACAAAGTGTACCTGGAGGGTGAACCGACCAATCGGGTACAGGAGGCGGTCGCCAAAGCCTTAATTTGGAACAAGAAAAATTTGGGGGATAAATTTAAAATCCGAATTGAGGATCTGAGAGAACGAGTCTTGGGCCTAACCTCAGAGACGGGACTGAGACAGAGAGGCAGCCTGCGGGAGCCCCAGCCCCGCAGGCACACCGCCGCAACTTCCAATGTTGCGGTACACATACCCCAGGCGTTGTTTACTGTTTCGCTGGAGACGCAGATCGACCAACCCCAGGCCGAATGGACAACCGCGCGCCCCGACCCGCTCCTGCTCCCCGCAGCCCCGACATTACTCCCCCCCCACCTCCCCGGTGCGCCCACCCATCAGCCCCGAGATCGTAGTGTTGCGGCGGCAGGACCCAGCGCAGGCTGGCTCCCTGCCACGCGACCCCTAGGCCCACCTCCGGTGCGACGGCGCGGTCCCGTCTGGAGACTCCAGCCCAGTAAGCCCGTTTTATTAATTGGAGATTCCAACATTTCCAGGATCCCAAAATGTCCCAACGACAACATACAACGACAACAACAATAGCTGTCCCATAGACAGCTATTAAAACCCGTGCCACGAAATTTTAAATCATGCCACGAAATTTAAAACCGAGAGCAGAAATTTAAAACCGAGCCGTGAAATTTAAAACCGAGACACGAAATTTTAAACAGAGACATGAAATTTAAAACCGAATCGTGAAATTTAAAACCGTACCACGAAACTTCAAACCGAGATCCAAAATTTAAAACCAAGACGTGTAATTGAAAACCTTGGTGTGAAATTTAAAACCGAGATCCAAAATTTAAAACCGAGCCATCAAATTTTAAACCGAGCCCGGCAATTGAAAACCGAGACCCAAAATTGAAAACCTTGATGTGAAATTTAAAACCGAGACATGAAATTTAAAACCGACACACGAAACTTTAAACTGAGACATGAAATTTTAAACTGAGCCATGAAATTTAAAAGCGTGCCACGAAATTTTAAACCGAGCCTCGAAATTTAAAACCAAGATGAGAAATTTAAAACGGAGCTGCGAAATTTAAAGAGACACCCGAAATTTAAAACCGAGATGTGAAATTTAAACCCGAGATCTGAAATTTAAAGCTGTGCCACGAAATTTTAAACCGAGACCCGAAAATTAAAACCGAGACCCAAAATTGAAAACCAAGATGTGAAATTGAAAACCTTGATGTGAAATTGAAAACCGAGACGTAAAATTTAAAACCGAGATGCAAAATTTGAAACCGTGCTGCGATATTTTAAACCGAGCCTCGAAATTGAAACCCGAGACGTGAAATTTAAAATCGAGCCACGAAATTTAAAACCAAGATACGAAATTTGAAACCGAGACGTGAAATTTAAAACCGAGTCGCGAAATTTTAAACCTAGAAGTGAAATTTGAAACCGTGCTGCGAAATTTTAAACCAAGCCTTGAAATTTAAAACCAAGATGAGAAATTGAAAACGGAGCCACAAAATTGAAAACCGAGACGTAAAATTTAAAACCAAGACGCAAAATTTGAAACCGTGCTGTGAAATTTTAAACCGAGCCTCGAAATTTAAAACTGAGACGCAAAATTTAAAACCGAGCCACGAAATTTAAAACCGACAACCGAAATTTAAAACCGAGACATGAAATTTAAAACTGAGTCGTGAAATTTTGAAACCGTGCTGCGAAATTTTAAACCGAGCCTCGAAATTGAAACCCGAGACGTGAAATTTAAAATCGAGCCACGAAATTTAAAACCAAGATACGAAATTTGAAACCGAGACGTGAAATTTAAAACCGAGTCGCGAAATTTTAAACCTAGAACTGAAATTTGAAACCGTGCTGCGAAATTTAAAACCAAGCCTTGAAATTTAAAACCAAGATGAGAAATTGAAAACGGAGCCACAAAATTGAAAACCGAGACGTAAAATTTAAAAGCAAGACGCAAAATTTGTATACACTGGAATTTAGAAGGATGAGGGGGGATCTTATTGAAACATATAAGATAATTAGGGGATTGGACACATTAGAGGCAGATAACATGTTCCCAATGTTGGGGGAGTCCAGAACAAGGGGCCACAGTTTGAGAATAAGGGGTAGGCCATTTAGAACGGAGATGAGGAAGAACTTTTTCAGTCAGAGGGTGGTGAAGGTGTGGAATTCTCTGCCTCAGAAGGCAGTGGAGGCCAGTTCGTTGGATGCTTTCAAGAGAGAGCTGGATAGAGCTCTTAAGGATAGCGGAGTGAGGGGGTATGGGGAGAAGGCAGGAACGGGGTACTGATTGAGAGTGATCAGCCATGATCGCATTGAATGGCGGTGCTGGCTCGAAGGGCTGAATGGCCCACTCCTGCACCTATTGTCTATTGTCTATTGTCTATTGTGCTGTGAAATTTTAAACCGAGCCTCGAAATTTAAAACCGAGACGCAAAATTTAAAACCGAGCCACGAAATTTTAAACCGAGAACCGAAATTTAAAACCGAGACATGAAATTTAAAACTGAGTCGTGAAATTTGAAACCGTGCTGTGAAATTTTAAACCGAGCCTCGAAATTGAAACCCGAGACGTGAAATTTAAAATCGAGCCACGAAATTTAAAACCAAGATACGAAATTTGAAACCAAGACGTGAAATTTAAAACCGAGTCGCGAAATTTTAAACCTAGATCCGAAATTTGAAACCGTGCTGCGAAATTTTAAACCAAGCCTTGAAATTTAAAACCAAGATGAGAAATTGAAAACGGAGCCACAAAATTGAAAACCGAGCAGTGAAATTTAAAACCGAGACGTGAAATTTTAAACCGAGATCCAAAACTTAAAACCGAGACCCGAAATTTAAAACCTAGACGAGAAATTTAAAACTGAGACACGAACTTTAAACAGACGCGAAATTTAAAACAGAGTAACAAAATTTGAAACCGAGCCACGAAATTTAAAACAGACCCCCGGAATTTAAAACTGAGACCCGAAATTTTAAACTGAGACATGAAATTTAAAACCGAGTTGTGACATTTAAAACCGAGACGTGACATTTAAAACCGAACCGTGAAATTTACAACCGAGACGTGAAATTTAAAACCGAGAACCGAAATTTAAAACCGAGCCGCGACATTTAAAACCAGGTGGCGAATTTTTAAACCGAGCCCCGAAATTGAAAACCGAGACCCATATTTGAAAACCTTGATGTGAAATTGAAAACCGAGACATGAAATTGAAAACCGAGTCGTGAAATTTAAAACCAAGTTGTGGAATTTAAAAATGAGCCAAGAAATTTAAACCCAAGATGCAAAATTTAAAACCGAGCCACAAAATTTAAAACCGAGATCCAAAATTTAGAACAGAGCCGTGATATTTAAAACCGAGATACGAAATTTAAAACCGAGACGTGAAATTTAAAACAGAGACGAGAAATTTAAAATGAAGACCCGAAATTTAAAACCAAGACACGAATTTTAAAACGGACCCCCTGAAATTTTAAACCGAGATGTGAAATTTAAAACCGAGACCCGAAATTTAAAACCCAAGACGTGAAATTTAAAACCGAGACCCGAAATTTAAAATAGACACCCGAAATTCAAAACCGAGATGCAAAATTTAAAACCGAGCCGCGACATTTAAAACCGGGCTGCGAAATTTAAAACCGTGCCACGAAATTGAAAATCAAGACGCAAAATTTTAAACCGAGACCCGAAATTTTAAACCGAGTCGTTTAATTATATAATATATAATAATAATCATTTATTTTATATAGCGCCTTATCAGGTGCTCAAAGCGCTTTACATAAACAATCAAACATAAAAACAAACAGACAAACTATCCTAACGGAGAAGCGGCGAATAAACAACGCCAGCGTCCTCTCACGTCAGGGTCCGGCAGTAGAGAACAAAAAGCACAGGACACATAGATACAATTTTTACACAATTTTTACACAAACAGCCATCACAGTGATTGCTCTAGGCACACCTTCACTGTGATGGAAGGCAAAGTCTTATCTCCTCCTGATTTCTTCTCCCGTGGTTCCACGAGGTGATCGAGGCTCCCAACTTTTTGAAGCCCCCACCGGGCGATGGTAAGTCCCAGGGCCGAGCCGAGCAGGCCGATGAAGGTCCTGAGCCCCCACTGGGCGATGGAAAGTGCTGCGGCCGAGCCACGCAGGGCGATGAAGGGCCTGCAGCGGGTTGATCATACCTCGCACTTCGGGGCGGTTGAAGCTGCTACGGCTGGAGCTCCCGAAAGCCGGTCGCCAGCCAGGGACCTGCGAACTCCCGATGTTGCGGTCTGCAGGGCCCACGGCCAAAGCCTCCGAGATGGTAAGTCCAGGCCCTGCGACCGGAGTCTTCAAGGTCGATCCCAGCTGGAGGCCGCCGACTCCACGATGTTAGGCCGTAGCGCGAACGGAGATATGACACGGTAAAGGTCGCATCTCCGTTGAGGAGGAGATTTGAAAAAAGGTTTCCCCAACCCCCCCCCCCCCCCCCCCCGCATACACAGAGTTAAAAATAAAATAAAACGTACAATTAAACGATGACAGACAAAAAAACAAAAAAAAAGACAGAGAGACTGCCGGTGAGCCGCAGCTGCAGAACACAGCCACGCCCCGCAATTGAAAACCGAGACGTGAAATTTAAAACCGAGATCCAAAATTTAGAACAGAGCCGTGATATTTAAAACCGAGATACGAAATTTTAAACTGAGACATGAAATTCAAAACTTAGTCGTGAAATTTAAAACCGTGCAATGACATTTTAAACCGAGACCCGCAATTTTACACCGAGATGCGAAATTTAAAACCGAGTTGTGGAATTTAAAATTGAGCCAAGAAATTTAAACCCAAGATGCAAAATTTAAAACCGAGCCACGAAATTTAAAACCGAGACGTGAAATTTAAAACAGAGACGAGAAATTTAAAACCGAGACAAGAAATTTAAAATGAAGACCCGAAATTTAAAACCAAGACACGAATTTTAAAACAGACCCCCTGAAATTTAAAACCGAGATGTGAAATTTAAAACCGAGACCCGAAATTTAAAACTGAGAACCGAAATTTAAAATTGAGACACGAAATTTTAAATCGAGATCCGAAATTTAAAACCAAGACCCGAATTTTAAAACCGAGACCCGAAATTTAAAACTGAGATGTGAAATTTAAAACCGAGATCCAAAATTTAAAACCGTGCCACGAAATTTTAAGCCGAGATCCGAAATTTAAAACCGAGACCCGAAATTTAAAATAGACACACGAAATTCAAAACCGAGATGCAAAACTGACCCGCTCCTGCTCCCCGCAGCCCCGACATTACTCCCCCCACCTCCCCGGTGCGCCCACCCATCAGCCCCGAGATCGTAGTGTTGCGGCGGAGATGCGAAACTTAAAACTGAGACATAAAATTTAAAACCAAGATGAAAAATTTAAAACGGAGCCACAAAATTGAAAACCGAGACGTAAAATTTAAAACCGAGACGCAAAATTTTAAACCGTGCTGTGAAATTTTAAACCGAGCCTCGAAATTTAAAACCGAGACGCAAAATTTAAAACCGAGCCACGAAATTTTAAACCGAAAACCGAAATTTAAAACCGAGCCATGAAATTTAAAACTGAGTCGTGAAATTTGAAACCGTGCTGCGAAATTATAAACCGAGAACCGAAATTTAAAATTGAGACACGAAATTTTAAATCGAGATCCGAAATTTAAAACCAAGACCCGAATTTTAAAACCGAGACGAAATTTAAAACCGAGATCCAAAATTTAAAACCGTGCCACGAAATTTTAAACCGAGATCCGAAATTTAAAACCGAGACCCGAAATTTAAAATAGACACCCGAAATTCAAAACCGAGATGCAAAATTTAAAACCGAGCCGCGACATTTAAAACCGGGCTGTGAAATTTAAAACCGAGACCCAAAATTGAAAATCAAGACGCAAAATTTTAAACCGAGACCCGAAATTTTAAACCGAGTTGTGAAATTGAAAACAGAGACGTGAAATTTAAAATCGAGCCACGAAATTTTAAACTGATGCAAAATTTAAAACTGAGCCACGAAATTTAAATACCGAGATCCGAAATTTAAAACCGAGACCCGAAATTTAAAACCGTGCCATGAAATTTTAAACCGAGATCCGAAATTTAAAACCGAGACCCGAAATTTAAAATAGACACCCGAAATTCAAAACCGAGATGCAAAATTTAAAACCGAGCCGCGACATTTAAAACCGGGCTGTGAAATTTAAAACCGAGACCCAAAATTGAAAATCAAGACGCAAAATTTTAAACCGAGACCCGAAATTTTAAACCGAGTCGTGAAATTGAAAACAGAGACGTGAAATTTAAAACGGAGCCACGTAATTTAAAGAGAGACACGAAATTCAAAACCAAGACGTGAAATTTAAAACCGAGACGCGAAATTTGAAACCGTGCTGCAAAATTTGAAACCAAGCCTCGAAATTTAAAACCAAGATGAGAAATTTAAAACCGAAATACGAAATTTTAAAATGAGACATGAAATTTAAAACTGAGTCGTGAAATTTAAAACCGTGCCATGAAATTTTAAACCGAGACCCACAATTTTAAACCGAGACGTGAATTTTAAAACTGAGACGTGAAATTTAAAACAAAGACCAGAAATTTAAAACCAAGACACAAAATTTTAAACCGAGACCCAAAATTTAAAACCGAGATCCAAAATTTAAAACCGAGCCGCAAAATTTAAAAACGAGACACGAAATTTAAAACCGAGACCCGAAATTTAAAACCAAGACCCGAAATTTAAAACCGAGACGCGAAATTTTAAACCGAGACCCGAAATTTAAAACTATGCAGCGAAATTTTAAACCGAGACCCGAAATTTAAAACTATGCAGCGAAATTTTAAACCGAGACCCGAAATTTAAAACCAAGATGCAAAATTTAAAACCGAGCCACGAAATTTAAAACAGAGATCCAAAATTTAAAACCGAGCCACGAAATTTAAAATCGAGACACAAAATTTAAAACTGAGACATGAAATTTAAAACTGAGTCGTGAAATTTAAAACCGTGCCACGAAATTTTAAACCGAGACCCGAAATTTAAAACCAAGACCCGAAATTTAAAACCGAGATCCGAAATTTGAAACTTTGCTGTGAAATGTTAAACCGAGCCTTGAAATTTAAAACCAAGATGACAAATTTAAAACGGAGCCGCGTAATTTAAAGAGAGACCCGAAAATTAAAACCGAGATGCAAAATTTGAAACCGAGACGCAAAATTTGAAACCGTGCTGCGAAAATTTAAACCGAGCCTCGAAATTTAAAACCAAGATGAGAAATTTAAAACGGAGCCTCGAAATTTAAAGAGACCCGAAATTTAAAACTGAGACGTGAAATTTAAAACCGAGACCCGAAATTTAAACCCGAGAGACGATATTTATAAACGAGCCACAGATTTTAAAAACGAGCCGCGAAATTGAAAACAGAGCCTCGAAATCGAAAACCGAGCCACAAAATTGAAAACAGAGATGTGGAACTTCAAACCGAAACGCAAAATTTAAAACCGAGAAACAACATTTAAAACCAAGACGCGACATTTGGAGACAGGAAATTTAAAACAGAACCGCGACATTTAAAACCGAGCCGCGACATTTAAAACCGAGACCCGAAATTTAAAACTGAGCCATGAAATTTAAAACCGAGACATGAAATTTAAAACCGAGACCCGAAATTTAAAACCAAGACCCGAAATTTAAAACCGAGTCGTGAAATTTAAAACCGTGCCACGAAATTTTAAACCGTGCCATGAAATTTAAAACCGTACCGCAAAATTTTAAACAGAAATCTGAAATTTAAAACCAAAATCTGAAATTTAAAACCGAGACGTGAATTTTATAACCGAGACGTGAAATTTAAAACCGAGACGTGAAATTTAAAACCGAAACGTGAAATTTAAAACCGAGACGTGAAATTAAAAAACCGAGACCCGAAATTGAAAACCGCGACAAGAAATTTAAAACCGAGCCGTGAAATTGAAAACAGAGCCGCAAAATTTAAAACCGAGACACGAAATTTAAAACCGAGAAACAACATTTAAAACCGAGTCACAAATTTTAAACCGAGAAACATTTAAAACCGAGACGCAACATTTGGAGACAGGAAATTTAAAACTGAGAAACATTTAGAAGCGAGCCGCGAAATTTAAACCCGAGACACGATATTTATAAACGAGCCACAGATTTTAAAAACGAGCCGCGAAATTGAAAACAGAGCCACGAAATTGAAAACCGAGCCACGAAATTGAAAACAGAGATGTGGAACTTCAAACCGAGACGCAAAATTTAAAACCGAGAAACGACATTTAAAACCAAGACGCGACATTTGGAGACAGGAAATTTAAAACAGAAACGCGACATTTAAAACCGAGCCGCGACATTTAAAACCGAGACCCGAATTTTAAAACCGATACCCCAAAAATAAAACTGAAACCCCAAATTTAAAACAAAGTCACAAAATTTAAAACAGAGACATTTGGAGACAGAAAATTAAAAACCAAGATACATTTAGAACAGAGAAGCTAAATTTAAAACAGAGTAACAACATTTAAATGCTGGTGTATACCATGGGCATCAAAGCCTGTACACCAACAGGAGCATCCAGGGTGTTCAGTATATCTGGTAAAAACACACCCTTGACACAGACACTACTGTAAAATAAAACATCCTTCGAATTAAATCAGCTACAAACCACAATAACAATGATGGGGAAGATGTTTGCCCCAGCACATGCCGACATTGGCAAATTGGGAAGAGACTGTCTAACCCTAGCAGATATTTCTCGCAGCACCTGACCCAGTCTTTGGAGACATTGGGTGGAAACTAATGGGAATTGGTCAATCCTTCAGAGGAAGAGGGGCGAGGAAATTGTGGCAATGCAGATGTATCCAAATCTGAGATTTAAACCAACTGCAAAAACTACAGTACTTGGAAGGGCAGGATTAATAACGTAGCGAGGCTTAGCCAAAATATTAAACTCTACTTTCCCCGTAACAGGGGCCAACTACAATTACTTTAACCGGGGAACATGGTTATGTCTAAAGACAAAGTGCTGGAGGCATTCAGCAGTTCAGGAACAATCTGCCTGACCGCAAGTGGAATGGACAGATGACACCTCAGATCAGGAACTTTCCGCAGACTGATGAAAGAGAGTGAAAAGAGGCAGAGGCACGCAGGACAAAGCCAGCAAGTAAATGGGTGGATAGGTGAAAGTGGTGATGAGCATACGGATCGAGTCAGTGCCAAAGGGTCAAGGTGAAATGAACAAAATGCCAAATAAGGAGAGCACTGAGCGTACATCAGAAAGGAAAGGACCAGGGTTAGTGAGGTTAATGTGGTAGTGAGGTGGTGGAGAATGTGCACACCAGTGTGGGGAATGAAGGGGAACCGGGGCTTTCCCTCGTCAGTACGCTCATCTCCCATCTCCTTGTCCCATATTTCCCCTTTACCTTCCCACCCCACCTCCCTCTGGCTTTACATTTCACAGCTCTTGTCCTTGTCCGACATGTTTTATCACTTTCACCTTCAGCCTTTGTCACTTACTCCACCCATCTGCCCATCACCCACTCACCTGTATCCACCCATCACCTGTCAGGCAGTGCCCCACCCCCACCTCATTTCCATCTTTCTCCCATATTCCAGTCTGAAGGCTCCTGACCCGATAAGTCATCTGTCCATTTCTTCAGAGGTTTCCTAGCCCATCCAAGTTCCTCCAGCACTTATTTTCTTATCTACTGGTATCGTGAGTTATTTACTCATGATTCAAGCATGGGTTGTCATGGTGGCGCAGCTGTAGAGTTGCTGCCTTCCATCAAAATCATACTTTTAGCCAAGTATGTTTTGCAACATACGAGGAAATACATTTTAACATGAACATCCACCCAGTGACTCCTGCACAATCCTCACTGTGATGAAAGTAACAAAAATAACTTCACTTCTCTTCTTTGTCCTCCCACGGTCGGGGGCCTCGAGCCTCCCGTTGACGGGGCGACCTTGGCTCCCAAAGCCGGCGGTCGGACCCTCCGCATCGGGGCGATCAAGCTCCCCGAGCAGGGCGATCGGAACCCGGGTCGCGGCTAGTCGAACCTTCCTCGTTCTTTGGAGCTTTCCGACATCGGTCTCTACCCGAGCCTGCGAGCTCCTCGATGTTGAAGTCTGCAGGCCAAGGTTGGAGCGTCGATCCCCGGCAAGGGATCGCAGGCTATGATGGTCAGTCCATGGTCCCGCTGTGGGTCTCAAAGTCAGTCTCGAGCAAGGCCGCCAGCTCCATGATGTTAGGCCGCAGAGCGACTGGAGATACGATCTGGAAAACAAGGTAAGATATTGAAAAAAGTTTCCCCTGACCCCTCCACTCCCCCCCCCCCACATAAAACAAACCAGAGAACATTAACACATATTTTAAAAATACATGAGGCGCAACACGAGGTACAATATTTGGTGTGACTGCAGCAGTGAATTCTATAGGTTAGCAGAATACATTGACTTGATCAACTGGCACAGCAACACCCCAGTTAAACCAAACCCTTCACACAAAGTGTTCTGTGACTGTGCACTTGCTGGTGTTTACCATGGGCATCAAACCCTGTACACCAACAGGAGCATCCAGGGTGTTGAGAATATCTGGTGAAAACACACCCTTGACACAGACACTACTTTAAATGAAAAAATCCTTTGAATTGAATCAGCTACAAACCACAATAACAATGATGATGAAGACGTTTGCCCCAGGACATGCTGACATTCGGAAATTGGGAAGAGACTGTCTAACCCTAGCAGATATTTCTAGCAGTACCTGAGCCAGTCTTTGGAGACACTGGGTGGAAACTAACTGGAATTGGTCAATCCTTCAGACGAAGAGGGGCGAGGAAATTGTGGCAATGCAGATGTATCCAAATCTGAGATTTAAACCAACTGCAAAAACTACAGTTCTTGGACGGGCAGGATTAATAACGTAGCGAGACTTAGCCACAATATTAAACTCTACTTTCCCCGTAACAGGGGCCAACTACAATTACTTTAACCGGGGAACATGGTTATGTCTAAACACAAAGTGCTGGAGGCATTCAGCAGTTCAGGCACAATCTGCCTGACCGCAAGTGGAATGGACAGATGACACCTCAGATCAGGAACTTCCCGCAGACTGATGAAAGAGAGTGAAAAGAGGCAGAGGCACGCAGGACAAAGCCAGCAAGTAAATAGGTGGATAGGTGCGAGTGGTGATGAGCATATGGATGAAGTCAGTGCCAAAGGCTCAAGGTGAAAGGGACAAAATGCCAAATAAGGAGAGCACTGAGCGTACATCAGAAAGGAAAGGACCTGGGTTAGCAAGGTTAATGTGGTAGTGAGGTGGTGGAGAATGTGCACACAAGGGTGGGAGTGAAGGGGAAGAGGGGCTTTCCCTCGTCAGTACGCTCATCTCCCATCTCCTTGTCCCATATTTCCCCTTTACCTTCCCACCCCACCTCCCTCTGGCTTTACATTTCAATGCTCTTGTCCTTGTCCGACAAGTTTTATCACTTTCACCTTCAGCCTCTGTCACTTACTCCACCCATTTGCCCATCACCCACTCACCTGTATCCACCCATCACCTGTCAGGCAGTGCCCCACCCCCACCTCATTTACAGCTTTCTCCCGTATTCCAGTCGGAAGGCTCCTGACCCCATAAGTCATCTGTCCATTTCTTCAGAGGTTGCCGAACCCCCCAAAGTTCCTCCAGCACTTATTTTCTTATCTACTGGTATCGTGAGTTATTTACTCACGATTCAAGCATGGGGAGGCATGGTGGCGCAGCTGTAGAGTTGCTGCCTTCCATCATAATCATACTTTTAGCCAAGTATGTTTTGCAACATACGAGGTATTTCATTTGTCTGTGTCATACCAATAAAAAGCAATAGAACCCACAAAATACATTTTAACATGAACATCCACCCAGTGACTTCTCCACAATCCTCACTGTGATGAAAGTAACAAAAATAACTTCACTTCTCTTCTTTGTCCTCCCACGGTCGGGGGCCTCGAGCCTCCCGTTGACGGGGCGATCTTGGCTCCCAAAGCCTGCGGTCGGACCCTCCGCATCGGGGCGATCAAGCTCCCCGCACCGGGTGATCGGAACCCGGGTCGCGGCTAGTCGAACCTTCCTCGTTCTTTGGAGCTTTCTGACATCGGTCTCTACCCGAGACTGCGAGATCTTCGATGTTGAAGTCTGCAGGCCGAGGTTGGAGCGTCGATCCCCGGCAAGGGATTGCAGGCTGCGTCGGGCAGTCCACGGTCCCGCTGTGGGTCTCAAAGTCAGTCTCGAACAAGGCCGTCAGCTCCATGATGTTAGGCTGCAGAGCGACTGGAGATACGATCTGGAAAACAATGTAAGACATTGAAAAAAGTTTCCCCTGACCCCTGCACCCTGCACCCCCACATAAAACAAACCAGAGAACATTAACACATACTTTCAAAATACATGAGGCGCAACACGAGGAGCAACATTTGGTACATTTGGTGTGAATCCAGCAGTGAATTCTACAGGTTAGCAGAATACATTGAGTTGATCAACTGGCACAGCAACACCCCAGTTAAATCAAACCCTTCACACAAGCCGTGTTCTGTGACTGTGCACCTGCTGGTGTATACCATGGCCATCAAAGCCTGTACACCAACAGGAGCATCCAGGTGTTTAGAATATCTGGTAAAAACACACCCTTGACACAGACACCACTTTAAAAGAAAAAATCCTTTGAATTAAATCAGCTACAAACCACAATAACAATGATGGGGAAGAAGTTTGCCCCAGGACATGCCGACATTGGCAAATAGGGAAGAGACTGTCTAACCCTAGCAGATATTTCTCGCAGCACCTGACCCAGTCTTTGGAGACACTGGGTGGAAACTAATGGAAATTGGTCAATCCTTCAGAGGAAGAGGGGCGAGGAAATTGTGACAATGCAGATGTATCCAAATCTGAGATTTAAACCAACTGCAAAAATTACAGTACTTGGAAGGGCAGGATTAATAACGTAGCGAGACTTAGCCACAATATTAATCTCTACTTTCCCCGTAACAGGAGCCCAACTACAATTACTTTAACCGGGGAGTATGGCTATGTCTAAATACAAAGTGCTGGAGGCATTCAGCAGTTCAGGCACAATCTGCCTGACCGCAAGTGGAATGGACAGATGACACCTCAGATCAGGAACTTTCCGCAGACTGATGAAAGAGAGTGAAAATAGGCAGAGGCACGCAGGACAAAGCCAGCAAGTAAATGGGTGGATAGGTGTAAGTGGTGATGAGCATACGGATCGAGTCAGTGCCAAAGGGTCAAGGTGAAATGAACAAAATGCCAAATAAGGAGAGCACTGAGCGTACATCAGAAAGGAAAGGACCAGGGTTAGTGAGGTTAATGTGGTAGTGAGGTGGTGGAGAATGTGCACACAAGGGTGGGGAATGAAGGGGAACCGGGGCTTTCCCTCGTCAGTACGCTCATCTCCCATCTCCTTGTCCCATATTTCCCCTTTACCTTCCCACCCCACCTCCCTCTGGCTTTACATTTCACAGCTCTTGTCCTTGTCCGACATGTTTTATCACTTTCACCTTCAGCCTTTGTCACTTACTCCACCCATCTGCCCATCATCCACTCACCTGTATCCACCCATCACCTGTCAGGCAGTGCCCCACCCCCACCTAATTTCCATCTTTCTCCCGAATTCCAGTCTGAAGGCTCCTGACCTGATAAGTCATCTGTCCATTTCTTCAGAGGTTGCCGAACCCCCCAAAGTTCCTCCAGCACTTATTTTCTTATCTACTGGTATCGTGAGTTATTTACTCACGATTCAAGCATGGGGAGGCATGGTGGCGCAGCTGTAGAGTTGCTGCCTTCCATCATAATCATACTTTTAGCCAAGTATGTTTTGCAACATACGAGGAATTTCATTTCTCTTAGTCATACCTATAAAAAGCAATAGAACCAACAAAACACATTTTAACATGAACATCCACCCAGTGACTCCTCCACATTCCTCACTGTGATGGAAGTAAAACAAAACTTCACTTCCTTCTTTCTCCGTGCCCTTCGAGCCAGCACCGCCATTCAATGTGATCATGGCTGATCATTCTCAATCAGTACCCCGTTCCTGCTTTCTCCCCATACCCCCTGACTCCGCTATCCTTAACAGCTCTATCTAGCTCTCTCTTGAATGTATTCAGAGGATTGGCCTCCACTGCCCTCTGAGACAGAGAATTCCACAGATTCACAACTTTGACTGAAAAAGTTTTTCCTCATCTCTGTTCTAAATGGCTTACCCCTTATTCTTAAACTGTGGCCCCTGGTTCTGGACTCCCCCAACATTGGGAACATGTTTCCTGCCTCTAACGTGTCCAACTCCTTAATAATCTTATACGTTTCGATAAGATCCCCTCTCATCCTTCTAAATTCCAGTGTATACAAGCCTAGTCGCTCCAGTCTTTCAACATATGACAGTCCCGCCATTCCGGGAATTAACCTAATAAACCTACGCTGCACGCCCTCATTAGCAAGAATATCCTTCCTCAAATCTGGAGACCAAAACTGCACAGTACTCCAGGTGCGGTCTCACTAGGGCCCTGTACAACTGCAGAAGGACCTCTTTGCTCCTATACTCAACTCCTTTTGTTATGAAGGCCAACATTCCATTGGCTTTCTTCACTGCCTGCTGTACCTGCATGCTTCCTTTCAGTGACTGATGCACTAGGACACCCAGATCACGTTGTACGTCCCCTTTTCCTAACTTGACACCATTCAGATAATAATCTGCCTTCCTATTCTTACCACCAAAGTGGATAACCTCACACTTATCCACATTAAATTGCATTTGCCATGCATCCGCCCACTCACACAACCTGTCCAACTTAACCCGGAGAATACGGGATGGGAGACGACCCCCAATGGCCAAGTCTAAAAACAAAGTGCTGGAGGTACTCAGCGAGTTAGGAGCCATCTACCTGAACATAACTGGACAGAGGTCATTTCACACACATGGAGTAGGGCGTGGAAAGCTGGAAGAGGTGGAAGCAGGACAAAGTCTGGCAGGTGATAGGTGGATACAGAGGAGGGGTGATTGACAGAAGGGTGGAGTAAGTGACAACTGCTCGAGATAAAGAGACAAATATTGTCAGATAAGCAGAAGGGCATTGAAATGCAAAGGTGGAAGGAAGGATATGGGTGGAAGGGAAAGATGGAAGTTTGGTCATGGGGATGGGAGATGAGCATACAGAGGGGAAAGGAGCAGAGTGACCCAGGTGTTGGGGAAGTGTGCTCACCAGGGTGGGGGTGCAGGGAATGAAGGGGGCTCCCCCAGTACGCTCATTTCACATCAGAATCCCATGCTTCCTGCCCCATTATACTGACACATCCCTCTGGCTTTCCATTTCGCACCCCTCCTTCTGACACATTCTCTCCGCTTGTCACCTCTAGCCCTTGTCATTTACTCCACCCTTCTACCAATCACCCATCCTCTCACCTGCATCCACCCTTCATTTGCCAGGCTTTTTGCCACCTCACCCCCTTTTGCAACTTTCTCGCCCTACTCCAGTCTGAAGGCTTCTGAGCAAATATATCTGCCCATTACCTCCACAGATGCTGGCTGATCCTCCAAGTACTTTTTTTGCTCAAGATTCCAGCACCCTGCATTACAAGAACTTTCACCAAATCATTTGGAAAATCCATCATTTATTTAAAACATTTATCCCATTATACTAATGGTGCCTTGCCTTCCTATGACATTCATAAAGACCAAATCCAGGTAGACTTGAAGTTATGCAGAAAAGTCAAATTAATATACCATTTTAATGTTTGAAATGTTCCAGCGTCCTTCTCTACAAAGAGCTGGAGTAACTGAGCAGGTCAAGCAACATCTCTGGCAAGAAGGAGCAGGTAACATTTTAGGTCGAGACCCTCATTCAGACCCAGTAACCTTTGACGCCCTTGCTAATCAAGAATCTATCTCAGTCTTAAAAATATCCATTGACAGCCTCCACAGCCTTCTGTAGCAATGAATTCCACTGATTCACCACCCTCTGACAAAGTAAATTCCTCTGTGCAGTATGGGGTGCAATGCAGGCAACGTAGTAAGCATGTGGACAAAAAGACACTGCTGTCTACATTCTCCAGAGATGCTGCCTGACCATCATCTGAGTCAAACCAGAACTTTGTCCACATATTTGATAGGCCTACAGTGCAGCGGATCACCACACGGTGGGAGCGTTGACCACAAATTAAACGTGCCTGCAGTGCAGTGGATCACCACACGGTGGGAGTGTTGACCACAAATTCGAGCGACCTGTTTCTTGAATTCACTGCACATTGGGAGTGTTGTCTACAAATTATATATAAAAGTGCTCTCTACTGCAAAATGGTCTTCGTTGCTCTGCAAACCGTTTCCTTTCCCCATAATGTATCCATTGCCCAGATGCCAAAGTTTGTAAAAGCCCCGAGACCAGAGAAGATTTACGATCAAAATCAAGGAACTGCAGATGCTGGTTTACAAAAGATACAGTGCTGGAGTTCCTCAGCGGGTCAGGCAGCATCTGTGGAGAACATGGATAGGTGACGTTTCACAGAGTGCTGGAGTTCCTCAGCGGGTCAGGCAGCATCTGTGGAGAACATGGATAGGTGACGTTTCACAGAGTGCTGGAGAAACTCAGCGGGTCAGGCAGCATCTGTGGAGAACATGGATAGGTGACATTTCACAGAGTGCTGGAGTAACTCAGTGGGTCAGGCAGCATCTGTGGAGAACATGGATCGGTGACATTTCAGGACAGGACCCATCACATTGTACTAAAAGAAATACATTGAGACCAATTAAAATATGTGTGGCACTGTAGTAGAGTTGCTCTCTTACAGGAGCAGAGAGAGACCTGGGTTAAATCCTGATCTCTGGTGCTGTCTGTAGAGTTTGTTGCTCTCTCTCTGACCACAGAGATCTTCTCCAGGTGAGTTTCCATCAGTATGCGCATCTCCCTCTCAGAGCCCCATATTCCACTTTTTACCCCCTTCACCCCCATCCTGACCCATTACACCTGTATACCTCCCTCAAGCTTTACATTTCACACCTCTCCTTCGGACACATTCTCACCTTTTCATCCCAAGCCTTTGTCACTTACTCCACAATCACCCCCTAACCTTATCCACCCATCACTTGCTAAGCTTTGCCTCACCCCACCTCACTTTCCCAGCTATCCCCCACTCCAGTCCGAAGGATTCCCAATGGACACATCTATCCATTTGCTCCACAGATGCAGCTTGACCTACAGTTCCTCCAGCACTGTTGTTTTTGTTCAAGACTCCAGCACCCTGAATTGAAAGAATCTCGAATAAAAAAATAATTTTAATAGAATGAGCTCCTCCGACCAAAGACATAAGAGCAGAATTAGACCATTCAGCCCATCGAGTCTACTCCGCCATTCAATCATGGCTGATCTATCTCTTCCTCCTAACCCCATTCTCCTGCCTTCTCTCCATAACCCCTGACACCCGCACTAACCATGAATTTGCCTGTCTCTGCCTTAAAAATGCCCATTGACTTGTGGCCTCCACAGCCTTCTGTGGCAAATAATCCCACAGATTCACCACCCTCTGGCTAAAGAAATTCCTCCTCACCTCCTTCCAAAAGTTATGTTCTTCAATTCCTTTGGTCCCTCTGGTCCTAGACTCTCCCACTGGTGGAATCATCCTCTCCACACCCACTCTATCCAGGCCTTTCACTATTCTATACGTTCCAATGAGGTCCCCCTAAACTCCAGTGAGTACAGGCCCAGTGCCGACAAACACTCATCGTACGTTAACCCACTCATTCCCGGGATCATTCTTGTAAACGCTAACTCTTTTGTCGTGCCGATGTTGAGGGATGGCTTGTTGTCTTGACATCAGGAAGTAGGTGCAGGAGTAGGCCATTCGACCCTTCAGGACAGAGGTTTCCCAATGTCTTTCCTGTACTCTATCTCATCGTGGCCGACAATAGTGTTATGATCGGTGGACGTACATCACGATCCCATTGGCATGAGGGTGGCAAGGTCATGACCCTGAGCGGTATTGGTGTCAAGGGTCAGGGTGCAGGGAATGTTCTGCCCAATGCCAACTGCCTGAGAAATGAACAGTGATGGATTTTCTTAATTCATCATGGCTGAAGCAGGTGGGCTCACTTCTGACTAGACTTTACTATGGGCATTTAAACAGGAAAGGTAAACTTTCTTTATTAACAAAGAATGACCCAGAGAAAGGAGAATGTTACTCTTGGAAGTTCAGAGAGTCACAAAGTCACCCAGCAAGGAAACAGGCCCTTCCTTCGGTTCAACTTGCCCACGCCGGCCAACATGCCCCATCTACACTAGTCCCACCTGCCTGCGTTTGGCCCATATCCCTCCAAACCTGTCCTATCCATGTACTAGTCCAAGTGTCTCTTAAACGTTGTGATATCCCTTGCCTCAACTACCTCCTCCAGCAGCTCGTTCCATACACCCACCACCCTCTGTGTGGAAAAGTTACCCCATAGATTGTCCAGTCCAAAGCTCAATGAATGACCACTCTACACATCTCAGTTTCCTGTCACCTGAAATAATAATAATAAACAAGCTTTTCATTAGTTACATTAGTAATTCACATTAACCATTCCACACAAGTGGTTAACAATTAACATTAACTTTCCTTAACCAAGTACAATGTAGATCCCCTTTAAATTCCTTGTTATCTTCTTAATCATAACAATTAGACATCAGCTAAAACCCCTTCTTCATGAAGTGCCCCAATTAAAACACAATTGGACAACTATCCAGGAGACAAATTCATTCTTGCCACTGCCTTCATGAAGTAAATGGAACCACAGGCAGAAATCAATCTGAAGGCTCTCGATCCAAAATCTCACCTATCCATGTTCTCCACAGATGCTGCCCGACCCACTGAGTTACTACAGCACTCTGAAACGTCACCTATCCATGTTCTCCACAGATGCTGCCTGACCCGCTGAGTTACTCCAGCACTCTGTGAAACGTCACCTATCCATGTTCTCCACAGATGCTGCCTGACCCGCTGAGTTACTCCAGCACTCTGTGAAATGTCACCTATCCATGTTTTCCACAGATGCTGCCTGACCCGCTGAGTTACTCCCGTAATGTGTCTAACTTTGGTATAAACCAACATCTGCAGTTCCTTGTTTCTACATTTTACGTCACCCAGATTCAATTTCAGTTGTATCAAGGTCAGGGTATCATCTCTTTAGTAAAGATATATCCTTTGATTCTGACTCTGTGCCCTCTGGTCCAAGACTGTCCCACTCGTGGAAACATCCTTTTAGTTCTGAGATACATAAAAACATAGAAAATAGGTGCAGGAGTAGGCCATTCGGCCCTTCGAGCCTGCACCGCCATTCAATATGATCATGGCTGATCATCCAACTCAGTATCCCGTACCTGCCTTCTCTCCATACCCCCTGATCCCTTTAGCCACAAGGGCCACATCTAACTCCCTCTTAAATATAGCCAATGAACTGGCCTCAACTACCTTCTGTGGCAGAGAATTCCACAGATTCACCACTCTCTGTGTGAAAAAAAAAGTCCTCATTTCGGTCCTAAAAGACTTCCCCCTTATCCTTAAACTGTGACCCCTTGTTTTGGACTTCCCCAACACCGGGAACAATCTTCCTGCATCTAGCCTGTCCAACCCCTTAAGAATCTTGCAAGTTTCTATTAGATCCTCCCTCAATCTTCTAAATTCCAGCGAGTACAAGCCGAGTTTATCCAGTCTTTCTTCATATGAAAGTCCTGCCATCCCAGGAATCAATCTGGTGAACCTTCTCTGTACTCCCTCTATGGCAAGAATGTCTTTCCTCAGATTAGGAGACCAAAACTGTACGCAATACTCCAGGTGTGGTCTCACCAATGCTCTGTACAACTGCAGCAGAACCTCCCTGCTCCTATACTCAAATCCCCTCGCTATGAATGCCAACATACCATTCACTTTCTTCACTGCCTGCTGCACCTGAATGCCTACTTTCAATGACTGGTGTACCACGACACCCAGGTCTCGTTGCACCTCCCCTTCTCTTAATCGGCCACCATTCAGATAATAGTCTGCTTTCCTGTTCTTGCCACCAAAGTGGATAACCTCACATTTATCCACATTATACTGCATCTGCCATGCATTTGCCCACTCACCTAACTTATCCAAGTTACGTTGCAGCCTCCTAGCATCCTCCTCACAGCTAACACTGCCCCCCAGCTTCGTGTCATCCGCAAACCTGGAGATGTTGCATTCAATTCCCTCGTCCAAATCATTAATATATATTGTAAATAGCTGGGGTCCCAGCATTGAGCCTTGCAGTACCCCACTAGTCACTGCCTGCCATTTTGAAAAGGACCCGTTTATTCCTACTCTTTGCTTCCTGTCTTCCAGCTAGTTCTCTATCCTCATCAATACTGAACCCACAATACCGTGTGCTTTAAGTTTGTATACTAATCTCTTATGTGGGGCAATAGACAATAGACAATAGAAAATAGGTGCAGGAGAGGGCCATTCGGCCCTTCGAGCCAGCACCGCCATTCAATGTGATCATGGCTGATCATTCTCAATCAGTACCCCGTTCCTGCCTTCTCCCCATACGCCCTGACTCCGGTATCCTTAAGAGCTCTATCTAGCTCTCTCTTGAATGTATTCAGAGAATTGGCCTCCACTGCCCTCTGAGGCAGAGAATTCCACAGATTCACAACTCTCTGACTAAAAAAGTTTTTTCTCATCTCTGTTCTAAATGGCCTAACCCTTATTCTTAAACTGTGGCCCCTGGTTCTGGACTCCCCCAACATTGGGAACATGTTTCCTGCCTCTAACGTGTCCAACCCCTTAATAATTTTATACGTTTCAATAAGATCCCCTCTCATCCTTCTAAATTCCAGTGTATACAAACCTAGTCGCTCCAGTCTTTCAACACATGACAGTCCCGCCAGTCCAGGAATTAACCTAGTAAACCTACGCTGCATGCCCTCAATAGCAAGAATATCCTTCCTCAAATTTGGAGACCAAAACTGCACACAGTACTCCAGGTGTGGTCTCACTAGGGACCTTGTCAAAAGCCTTCTGGAAGTCCAGATATAATACATCCACTGGTTCTCCCTTATCCACTCTACTAGTTACGTCCTCGAAAAATTCTATAAGATTCGTCAGACATGATTTACCTTTCATAAATCCATGCGGACTTTGTCCAATGATTTCACCACTTTCCAAATGTGCTGCTATCCCATCTTTAATAACTGACTCTAGCATTTTCCCCACTACCGATGTTAGACTAACTGGTCTGTAATTCCCCATTTTCTCTCTCCCTCCCTTTTTGAAAAGTGGGGTTACATTAGCTACCCTCCAATCCTCAGGAACTACTCCAGAATCTAAAGAGTTTTGAAAAATTATCACTAATGCATCCACTATTTCTGGGGCTACCTCCTTAAGCACTCTGGGATGCAGTCTATCTGGCCCTGGGGATTTATCGGCCTTTAATCCATTCAATTTACCTAACACCACTTCCCGACTAACCTGGGTTTCACTCAGTTCCTCCATCCCATTTGACCCCCGGTCCCCTGCTATTTCCGGCAGATTATGTATGTCTTCCTTAGTGAAGACAGAACCAAAGTAGTTATCCAATTGGTCTGCCATGTCCTTGTTCCCCATGATCAATTCACCTGTTTCTGACTGCAAGAGACCTACATTTGTTTTAACTAATCTTTTTTCTCTTAATAATAATAATAATATTCATTTATTGTCATTGCAACGAGTACAATGAAATTAAAAAATAGCCAATCCTGACGGTGCGTAAAAACATATATGCAATAAATGCAAAAACAAATAAATACAATTATATTAAGTACAAAAGTTTTAACAGTGTTGCCTAGTGCAGAAGGTAGTGTTCAGTTCTCGTATGGCCCTGGGGTAAAAACTGTTCATAAGTCTGTTTGTTCGGGATTTGATCGACCTGAAACGTCGACCAGAGGGCAGATGAACAAACAGACGGTGGCCGGGGTGGGATGGATCTTTTATTATTTTGCCTGCTCTACTGAGTCAGCGTAGGCTGAACAGGTGCTCCAGGGAGGGCAGTGAGCAGCCGATGATCTTCTGGGCCGTCGTGATGACCCTCTGAAGGGCCTTCCTGTCCTTTTCTGAGCAGCTGGCATACCATGTGGTTATACAGTATGCCAGCACACTCTCGATAGAGCAGCGATAGAAGGACATCATGAGCTTCTCCTGCAGGTTGGTTTTCCTGAGGATCCTCAGGAAGTGGAGTCTCTGCTGTGCCTTCTTCACTGTGGTGATGGTGTTGGTAGACCAGGTAAGATCCTCTGCGATGTGCGTACCCAGGAACCTGAAAGCGGGTACTCTTTCCACACAGACCCCATTGATGTAGAGTGGGTCGTATTCTGCACTGGTTTTCCTGAAGTCTATTATAAGTTCCTTTGTTTTGGAGGAGTTCAGGACAAGATTGTTCACTGAACACCATGCTGCCAGCCTTTGGATTTCATCCCTGTAGGCTGTCTCATCTCCTCCTGAGATGAGTCCAACCACAGTCGTGTCATCCGCGAACTTGATGATGGTGTTGGTGGGATGGGTGGGGGCGCAGTCGTGAGTGTAGAGGGAGTAAAGGATGGGGCTCAACACACAGCCCTGTGGTGAGCCGGTGCTCAGTGTAATGGTGGAGGAGAGGTGAGGGCCTATTTTGACGGTCTGGGGGCGGTTGGTCAGGAAGTCCTTGAGCCATTGGCAGATGGTTTGGGAAAATCCAAGGTCAGAAAGTTTGGTGACCAGTCTGCTCAGGATGACCGTGTTAAAGGCAGAGCTGAAGTCGAGGAAGAGCATCCTCACATAGCTCCCCTGGTGTTCAAGGTGGGTCAGTGCAGTGTGAAGAGCAGTGTCGATGGCATCCCCTGTAGGCCTATTTGCTCTGTAGGCAAACTGGTATGGGTCGAAGGTGGGTGGGAGGCTGGCTTTGATGTGCTGCAGGACCAGTCTCTCGAAGCACTTTGTGATGACCGGTGTGAGTGCTACCGGACGGTAGTCGTTAAGGCCGCTGATGACAGACTTTTTCGGCAGTGGGATGATTGTGGCGGACTTCAGGCAGGGAGGGATGGTGGATTTTAAAAGGGACAGGTTGAAGATTTTTGTGAAGACCTCAGATAATTGGTCTGCACATTCCCTCAGCACTCTGCCCGTCACACCATCGGGGCCTGCAGCTTTCCTGGGATTCACTGCTCTGAGCACGCGCTTAACATCATACTCCTGCACAGTGAAGGTGTTGCTGTCAGGTGCTGGAGAGGGTGTTATGTCTGCCACTGCAGCTTTCACCTCGAAACGAGCAAAGAAACAGTTAAGTTCCTCTGCCAGCGAGGCGTCGCCGTCAGCAGTCGTGCGGTTGCTGGTCTTGTAGTTGGTGATGTGCTGGATGCCTTGCCATACCCGCCGTGGGTCATTGTTGGTAAAGTGGTCCTCAATCTTCCTCTTGTAGGACGCTTTGGCATCCTTGATGCCTCTCTTCAGGTTGGTTCTAGCAGCACTGTATAGAGCTCTATCACTAGACCTGAAGGCAGTGTTACGGTCCTTGAGGAGAGACCTGACATCCTTTGTCATCCAGGGCTTCTGATTGGGATACCTATATCTATAAAAGCTTTTGCAGTCAGTTTTTATGTTCCCTGCCAGTTTTCTTTCATACAGCAGACAGCACAATTTCAGTTGCACCAGAAAAAAAAAATCATCATTAAAACCCTGGACATTTCAAATGACACAATTGAGAGGAAAAGCCAGTGCAATTAATCAAAGAAGTAAACACATTTCAGGAGAAAGCAATAATGTTCTCACCTACCTCCTGCCTTGGTGACATAGATCCACATCAGACACAAGGGGAGACTCCCTGCATCTACCCAGAGCACTGGTTACAAGGGGAGACTCCCTGCATCTACCCAGAGCACTGGTTACAATAGGAGACTCTCTGCATCTACCCAGAGCACTGGTTACAACACTAGCCAAGGTCAACTGCACTCAGACCCTCCCACAACTCCTTTTATACAGAGGAGTTGGCAATTACCTGTCACATCTCAATGCTATGGAGCTTCAATCAAGTCGTTTAACACATTAACCCTTCGCGCACCAGTGGCCGGTCAAGGTTTGTTGCACACATCACAATGTCCACCTGGGGGCAGTAGTTGTCTGGGGACAATAATTGCCCTCTGTTGACTAATTGCTGTTTGCACAAAGTGGCTGGTTGCATTTCACCATGTCAGAGAAGACCAGAAGACACAAGAGCAGAATTAGGCCATTCGGCCCATCGAGTCTACTCCGCCATTCAATCATGGCTGATCTGTCTCTCCCGCCTAACCCCATTCTCCTGCCTTCTCCCCACAACCCCTGACACCCACTCTAATCAAGAATTTGGACTAGGACAGAGAAAGTGGGGAGAGAGATGGGAGCAGGACTGGCCTGGCGAGTGATAGGTGGATACAGGCGAGAGGGTGGTTGGCAGATGGATGGAGTAAGTGACAAAGGCTAGAGGTGAAAAGGAGACAAAGGTTGTGAGATAAGGAGATGAGAGATGAGTGTACAGAGGGGGAGGAGCAGTGACTGAGGTGATGGGGTAGTGTGCACCAAGGTGGGGGTGCAGGGTAAGAGGGGAGTTTCCATCAGTATGCTCAGAGTCCTGTCAGAGTCCTATATTTCCCTTTTACCCCCTTCATTCCCACCCTGTCCCATTACACCCGTATCCCTCCCAATAACAATAGACAATAGGTGCAGGAGGAGGCCATTCGGCCCTTCGAGCCAGCACCACCATTCAATGTGATCATGGCTGATCATTCTCAATCAGCACCCCATTCCTGCCTTCTCCCCATACCCCCTGACTCCGCTATCCTTAAGAGCTCTATCCAGCTCTCTCTTGAATGCATTCAGAGAATTGGCCTCCACTGCCCTCTGAGGCAGAGAATTCCACAAATTCACAACTCTCTGACTGAAAAAGTTTTTCCTCATCTCAGTTCTAAATGGCCTACCCCTTATTCTTAAACTGTGGCCCCTTGTTCTGGACTCCCCCAACATTGGGAACATGTTTCATGCCTCTAACGTGTCCAACCCCTTAATAATCTTATACGTTTCGATAAGATCTCCTCTCATCCTTCTAAATTCCAGTGTATACAAGCGTAGTCGCTCCAGTCTTTCAACATATGATAATCCCGCCATTCCGGGAATTAACCTAGTAAACCTACGCTGCACGCCCTCGATAGCAAGAATATCCTTCCTCAAATTTGGAGACCAAAACGGCACCCAGTACTCCAGGTGCGGTCTCACTAGGGCCCTGTACAACTGCAGAAGGACCTCTTTGCTCCTATACTCAACTCCGCTTGTTATGAAGGCCAACATTCCATTGGCTTTCTTCACTGCCTGCTGTATCTGCATGCTTCCTTTCAGTGACTGATGCACTAGGACACCCAGATCTCATTGAACCTGTTCCTAACTTGTTCCAGGTTGTCGAGGTGTTCTTGCTCGGAACTACCTGTGACGAGCAGATCGTCCAGATACACAGCAACTCCAGAAATCCCCGCCAGAAGATTGTCCAAATACAGCCGGTGCTGTTGAAATGCCAAACGGCATTCTGGTGTATTGGAACAAACCACGATGGGTATTTATCATCACCAGTTCACGGGATCAGATCGAGCTGCTGCCGTTAACCTGTAGTCTCCGCAGATTCTCACGCTACCGTCTGCCTTGTCAATGGAGACAATCGGTGCTGCCCATTTTGAGTGTTGAATGGGTTCTATGATTTTCTCTTCCTGTAGGCGATCTAATTCGCGATCAACGTGATCGGGACGGGCCAGCGGCACTGGTCGAGCCTTGATGAATTTCGGTGGTACGGCCGGGTCGATGTAGATGTCGACTTCGAAGCCCTTGAGTGTCCCGAGTTCCGCTTTGAAGAGGTCACCGTATTTGGAGAGGAGGCTCTGCAGGCGGTCGTTCACGTTGACCTGGTTCACCTCCTCCCAGTTGTGACGCAGAACTTTCAACCACTCACGGCCAAGTAGGCTTGGTCCCGCCCCCTTCGCTACCAGCAGCTTGAGCGTCGCTGTTCTCCCATTCTCCCAACAATTCCACTTTCTCTCCAGTGTCAGTACGGAGAACCACGGTGCTATCACGAAGGCGTAACCTTTCACCTTTTCCCCATTGGTCTTTCCAAGTCTCTTCACTGATAAGCGTAACTCCAGCTCCGGTGTCGATTTGCATGGGGATAGTCTTTCCCCCCACACACATGTCCACAGTGAAAGGAGTAACTTTCTTCTTCTCACTGTTAGTATGATAAAGACCATACACATCACCTTCCTCGGTCAGTTGGTGGCTTTTATCCGTTTTTCCGGCTGACTGCTTTTTCTGCTTTTTTTTCCTTCCACGCTGAGCATTTTTCCCACTCGATTTGCACACCCGTGAGAAATGCCCTTTTTTCCCGCAGTTGAAACACTCCACCTTTCGCTGGACAGTCGTTCAGGTCAATGTGGGGAAAGCCACCACAGCGATAACACGAAGATCCTCTTATGGTTCCCCGCTTGGGCTGACCACTGTGAGGCGATTTTGTTTATCGCTTCACTTGGCTTTTATTTCCCGTCACGGAGATCAGCCGTGTTGCGGTCTGCCGTCTCCATAGCGGTGGCGATACCGAGTGCCTTGTCGAAATCCAGCGTGGCTTCCGACAATAATCGACGCTGAATGCGGTCATCATCAATCCCACACACCAAACGATCACGTAACATTTCATTGAGATTCGAACCATAAGCACAATGTTCAGCGAGGTGATGTAACTCGGCCACATAATCAGCAACTGACTCACCCAGTTGACGATGACGAGAGTTGAATTTTTAACGCTGGACGATGACCGACGGTTTCGGGACCTTGTGATTCGTGACTGTTGACACAATCTCAGAATATTCGACTTGCCCAAGTTTCTGTGGAGCAAGTAAACTAGAGATGAGTCTGTACGTTGGTCCTCCACACATGGAAAACAAGATGGCCCTCTTCTTTCCCGCATCTGTAATGTCGTTGGCTAGGAAGTAATTTTCAATGCGCCCGGCTCAGTCACCCTGTGCAACATCAAATTCCCCTATTGAGCTAAAAATAGCCATGGTAGCCACAACAGCATGTCACCATGCGAAACTTCAAAACAAGTTTATCCTCGTTGCCAATTAATGATACGTTTTACCCAATATCTTTCTCTAAAGCACACATTGAGTGGGAGACCAAAACAACACACGTCTGGACACAAGATCGCCATTTTAACTCTCTGTATATTTTAGCAGTTGCGCAGGCACAGTTTTACCATATTGTTGCATGTTTACATCACATAGCAGCTTTACCATATTGTTGCATGTATACATCACATAGCAGCTTTACCATATTGTTGCATGTATACATCACACTATATGCTACAATGTCCCAGTCGCTCGTACCTATCCATGTCCTAAGCTCATCTGCCTTGCTCGTCAGGACCCTTGCATTAAAATATGTGCAGTTTAAACCAACCCTCCTTCCTCGCTCTCCGGCTTTTTGCCTATTTTGTCCACTAACCTTTCCCACAAGACCCTCCATACCAACTTCAGCCTCTCACGTCCCCCTGTCCTGCACGAGATCCCACCCCCTGCCAATCTAGTTTAAACCCTCACGTGTAGCATTAGCAAACCTGCCCGCTAATGTTGGTCCCTCTCCACTTTAGGTGCAGCCCATCTAGTGTAGGGAAAAAAACTGCAGATGCTGGTTTAAATCGAAGGTAGATACACTGATCAACCTGAAACGTGACCCGAAACGTCACCCATTCCTTTTCTCCAGAGATGCTGCCTGACCCACTGAGTTACTCCAGCACTCTGTGTCTAAATCCCATCTAGTGGCGCGTTGCTGTAACTGCAGGCCGGCTCAAATTGTGGCCAACACTCCCACCTGGTGGTGTACTGCTGTAACTACAGCCCAGCCTAAATTGTGGCCAACACTCCCACCTAGTGGTGCATTGCTGTGACTACAGGCCGACCCAAATTGTGGCCAACACTCCCATCTTGTGGCACGCTGCTGTAACTACAGGCCAGCACAAATTGTGGTCAACACTCACCACTAGTGGTGTACTGCTGTAACTACAGACCAGCAAAATTTGTGACCGACACTCCCACCCAGCGGTGAGCACCCTAAATAACAGGCCCAATT
This sequence comes from Rhinoraja longicauda, assembly GCF_053455715.1. Classification (NCBI taxonomy): domain Eukaryota; kingdom Metazoa; phylum Chordata; class Chondrichthyes; order Rajiformes; family Arhynchobatidae; genus Rhinoraja; species Rhinoraja longicauda. The sequence continues at coordinate 90,630,091 of NC_135955.1, forward strand.
CCGTGGTCCCACCGCCTCGTGTGCAACACAAACGCCCAGTGTCTGTGCATCTTCATTCCCCCAATAGGAATGCCCGTCGGGTTTGGGAGAGATTGGTAAGGAAAGGTTCTCTGAGAAGCAAGTTTTCAGTTAATGACTCTTCTTCAGTTTGGAAGGGCTTGCAAGAAATCACCAGCTTCAAGAGGAAAACCCCACGCTCCTTGGACAGTCGTCAGCTGACCAACGAACTGAACAAGTTCTACTGCAGGTTTGAGAAACAGAAACATAACCCTGGGACCCCCCTCCTCCCTCCCCCAATCAGCACTTCACACCTACTCACAGTCTGACTCCAGTCTGCAAAGACTGGCCCCTTCAACACCCACTCCTCCTCAATCACCACTTCACACCCACTCACAGACTGACTCCAGTCTGCAAAGACTGCCCCCCACCCCTCTGCAATCACCACTTCACACCCACTTACAGCGTGACTCTAGTCTGCACTGATTGGGCCCTCGTTCACTACCCCCCCCCCCCCCCCCTCCCCTTGCTGCCAACATCAGCCTGGCCACTTCTCCATCTCCAACAACAGAAATTGTGGAGTGCAGAGGCTATTCAGGAGACAATATTTCCTCCTCTATCCTCAAGTCTGTGCCAAACAACTAGCACCAGTCTACACAGACATTTTCAACCAGTCCCTGCAAACCTGCACTGTCCCTGCCTGCTTCAGTCTGAAGAAGGGTCTCGACCCGAAACGTCACCCATTCCTTCGCTCCCGAGATGCTGCCTGACCTGCTGAGTTACTCCAGCATTTTGTGAATAAATCAAGGTCTCCACTATTGTCCCTGTACCCAAAAAGACAAGGATCACTGGTCTTAATGACTACAAGCCTGTCGCACTGACCTCTGTAGTCATGAAGACCTTTGAAAGACTTGTGCTGGCCCAGCTGAAAAACATCACAAACCCCCTGCTGGACCCCCTGCAGTTTGCATCCAGAGCCAATAGATCGGTGGATGACACAGTCAACCTAGGCCTGCACTTCATCCTCCAGCATCTAGACCACAAGGGGACATATGCCAGGATTCTGTTTGTGGACTTTAGCTCTGCATTTAACACCATTGTGCCAGAGCTACTACTCTCCAAACTCTCCCAGCTGACTGTGCCTGAACCCCTCTGTCAGTGGATCATCAACTTCCTGACAGACAGGAAGCAGCATGTGAGGCTGGGAAAGCACATCTCGGACCCGCAGACCCTCAGCATAGGAGCACCACAAGGCTGCGTACTCTCCCCACTCCTTTACTCTCTCTACATCAACGACTGCACCTCCACAGACTCCTCTGTCAAGCTCCTCAAGTTTGCGGATGACACTACCCTGATTGGACTGATCCAGGATGGGGAGGAATCTGTCTACAGACGGGAAGTGACACAGCTGGCGTCCTGGTGCCATCGCAACAACCTGCAGCTCAATGCTGACAAGACAGTGGAACTAATTGTAGACTTTAGGAGAGATCCCCTTCCCCTCCCCCCACTCACCATCAACAACACCACAGTCACATCTGTGGAGTCATTTAAGTTCCTTGGAACCATCATCTCCAGGGACCTTAAATGGGGGGGGCCACCATCGACTCCACAGTCAAAAAGGCCCAACAGAGGATGTGCTTCCTGCAGCAACTGAAGAAACACAATCTGCCACAGGCAATGATGGTCCAATTCTATACTGCTATCATTGAGTCCGTCCTCACCTTCTCCATCATGGTCTAGTTTGGCTCAGCCACCAAGCACGACATCCAGAGGCTGCAACGGATCGTTCGCACAGCTGAGAAGGTTGTTGGCTGCAACCTTCCCCCCATTGACCAACTGTACACTGCAAGGGCCAGGAAGTGAGCAGGCAAGATCATCTCTGACCCCTCTCACCCTGGCCACAAACTCTTTGAAGCACTTCCCTCTGAAAGGCGACTCCGGACTGTCAAAGCAGCCACAGCCAGACATAAAAACAGCTTCTTTCCACGAGTGATAGTTCTACTACTAGCAGGGGCCACAGTTTAAGAATAAGGGGTAGGCCATTTAGAACTGAGATGAGGAAAAACTTTTTCAGTCAGAGAGTTGTAAATCTGTGGAATTCTCTGCCTCAGAAAGCAGTGGAGGCCAATTCTCTGAATGCATTCAAGAGAGAACTAGATAGAGCTCTTAAGGATAGTGGAGTCAGGGTGTAATGTCCCGTCATATCTGTTAGTCTTGTGTCATGTTCTGTGTTTAGATTCCCATGTCACATCATGTCTGTTAGTCTTGTGTCATGTTCTGGTTTTAGATTCCCATGTCACGTCATATCTGTTAGTCTTGTGTCATGTTCTGGTTTTAGATTCCCATGTCACGTCATGTCCACGTCTTGTCCTTAGTGCGTTTCGTCAAGTTAAAATCACTCATGTCAAGTCTCGCGCTCACTTCCTGTTTTAAGGTGAAACTTACCTCTTATCTCATTTCAGGTCCCTTGACTTCCTGCCATTGTAATTGTCAGCCCCACCTTGATTGTTTCCACCTGTGTGCCCTTACCTCATGTATATATAGTCCACGCCTCCCTTTGTCCTGTGCCAGTTCATCTTGTGATTCATGTGCTCTCGGTCATTGATTCTCGACTTACCCGCCTTGTTTCCAAGTTCTTGTCAAGCGTAGTATAGTTAGTGAGTATCCTAGTAAGTATTTTTGTAACTAATGTTTTTGTAGCTAAGTAAGTTTAGGGTTTTGGTTTGTATCGCAGTGTTCTTTAATTTGGAAATTAAAGAACGCCTTTTTTCTCCAAATTGACTCTTGTGTGTGAGTCGTGCGTTTGAGTCCAGTTCCTGTGTGCCTCAGAACCTAACACAGGGGGTATGGGGAGAAGGCAGGAACGAGGTACTGATTGAGAATGATCAGCCATGATCACATTGAATGGTGGTGCTGGCTCGAAGGGCCGAATGGCCTACTCCTGCACGTATTGTCTATTGTCTACTGAACAACCAAAAGTCTGTCATCTCTTTTTGCGCTGGTTTATTTCACTCACATGTTTAAACTGTAATGTTGCATTCTTAATGTTTTAATGTTTATGCTTTATTCTTAATTGTTCACTGTATGTTCGTTCTGTTACTTGCGAGCGGAGCACCAAGGCACGTTCCTTGTATTGGCCAATAAACTTATTCATTCATTCATACAGCGCTCACCCGTGCATGAGTTCTACCCCACACATGAGGAACAATCTACAGAAGTCAATCAACTTACAAACCTGCATGTGTTTGGAGAGAAGGTACAAACTCCACAAAGACAGCACATGTAGTCAGGGTCGCACCCTGGTCTCTGGCACTATACGGTGGCAGTCTATCACAGCGCGACCCTGCCACCCTTTCGTAGGACTCTGAGCCTCATTTATTTCACACAGGGTGATGGATATTTGAAACGAGCTGCCAGAGAAGGTAATTGAGGCAGGTAATACAAGAACATTTAACAGACACTTTGGTACATGGATAGGAAAGGTTTTTAAGGGATATGGGTTAAACATGGGCAAATGGGGCTCGTTTAGATGGGGTATCTTAGTCGGCATGGACGATTTTGCTAAAAGACTGTATGACCCTATAAGTTGTTAAAGCATTAAGGGTCAATGGGACTGTCACATAAAGACAAGATCAGGATAGAAAGGTATGAGATGCGGCAAGATAAACACAGGAAAATGCAACTCGTGTAGAGGGACATCTTGACCAGTATGGGACGAGTTGGGCCGAAGGGTCTATTTCTGTTCTGCATGACTTCATGTGACTCCTTAGATTCTGATTAAATCTTTTTCCCTTCATCTTAAACCTATGTCCTCTAGTTCTCAATTCCCCTACTCTGGGCAAGTGACTTTTGTCTACCCGATCTATTGCTGTCATGATTTTATACACCTCTATAAGATCACCCCTCATCCTTCTGTGCTCCAAGGAACAGATTCCCTGCCTGCTCAACCTCTCCTTACAGCTCAGACCCTCAAGTCCTGGCACCATCCTCGTAAATCTTCTCAATCCCCTTTCCAACTTGACAACATCTTTCTTATAACATGGTGCCCAGAACTGAACCGAATACTCTAAATGCAGCCTCACCAACGTCTTATACAACTGCAACGTGACCTCACAATTTCTGTACTCAATACTCTGACTGATGATGGCCAATGTGCCGAAAGCTTTTATGACCTCCCCTATCTACCTGTGATGGCACCTTCAATGAACTATGTACCTGCACACCTAGATCCCTCTGCTCTACAACACTCCCCAGAGCCCTACCATTCACTGTGTAGGTCCTGCACATGTTAGACTTTTCAAAATGCAACACCTCACATGTCTCTGTATTAAATTCCATCAACCATTCCTCAGCCCACCTGGCCAATCGATCAAGATCCTGCTGCAATTTTTGACATCCATCTTCACTATCTGCAATACCACCCACTTTTGAATCAAACCTGCTAATCTTGCCATGTAGGTTCTCATCCAAAGCATTGACATGTGTACAATGAATAATCCTGTCTGCAGCGCTGTGTATTGCTCTACGCGCCAGTCTCCGGCTGAAAGCTGCACAGCGTACAGATACAAGTGTGCAGTTCCAACCTGGAACGACTGAAAAAAAGATCCATAACATCCAGTTCTTATCGAAATATATAAGATTATTAAGGGGTTGGACATGTTAGAGGCAGGAAACACATGTATCCAATGTTGGGGGAGTCCAGAACAAGGGGCCACAGTTTAAGAATAAGGGGTCGGCCATTTTGAACTGAGATGAGGAAAAACTTTTTCAGTCAGAGAGTTGTGAATCTGTGGAATTCTCTGCCTCAGAAAGCAGTGGAGGCCAATTCTCTGAATGCATTCAAGAGAGAGCTAGATAGAGCTCTTAAGGAGAGTGGAGTCAGGGGGTATGGGGAGAAGGCAGGAACGGGGTACTGATTGAGAATGATCAGCCATGATCACATTGAATGGCGGTGCTGGCTCGAAGGGCCGAATGGCCTCCTCCTGCCCCTATTGTCTATAACAATGAAACCCAAATTGTGACCACAGAAAACCACAGATACCAAGTTCTACTTGGATCGAGATTACAACTATCTTTAGCAACAGCCACAACTATAACCAAAACCATTAATCCAATTCACATGCACAACCACTCAGAAATCTAGTCTCAGTTGTTTAAAACACGACTTTAAAGCCCAAACTCTAAAAATTGTAGTGAAAAAACAAAAGTTCAAGTACATTTTATGGTTATCAAAATTTACAGAGTATTTTGAAGAGTTGGGCAAGTGGCTGAGGAATGGTTGACGGAGTTTAATGCAGATATGGTGTGGCATTTTGGGGAGTCAAATCAGGACAGGACTTTTGGTAAATGGCAGGGCTTTGGGGAATGTTGTAGAAGAAGGGGATCTAGGAGTGCAGGTACTTAGCTCCTTGAAAGTGGAGTCACTGGTAGATAGGTGTCAAATAAGGTATTGAGTATAGAAGATTGTGGGCGGCACGGTGGCGCAGCGGTAGAGTTGCCGCCTTATAGCGAATGCAGCGCCGGAGACTCAGGTTCGATCCTGACTACGGGCGCCGTCAGTACGGAGTTTGTACGTTCTCCCCGTGACCTGCGTGGGTTTTCTCCGAGATCTTCGGTTTCCTCCCACACTCCAAAGACGTACAGGTATGTAGGTTAATTGACTGGATAAATGTAAAAATTGTCCCTAGTGTGTGTAGGATAGTGTTAATGTGCGGGGATCGCTGGGCGGCGAGGACTCGGTGGGCTGAAGGGCCTGTTTCCGCGCTGAATCTAAATCTAAAAAAAATGTGAGGTTGTACTACACATTGTTGAAGCTGATCGTGACACACAATCTTTGAAGCTACACTTGGAGTAATGTGTTCAGTTTTGGTCACCCAACTATTGGAAGGATGTCATTAACCTGGAAACAATGCAGGTAAGTTTTACGAGGATGTTGCCAGAATTAGAGGGCTTGAGCTTTAGGGACCTAGAGTGCATGAGCCGAGTGGGGTGAAGGGGGGTTGTGATCTTATAGAGGTGCAGTATGTAAAATTATGAGGGGAATGGATAATGTGAATGTACACAGAACATAGACATAGAACCGTACAGCACCAGAACAGGCACTTCGGCCCACAATGTCTGTGCTGAACATGATGCCAACATAATTTCATCTACTTGCACGTGATCCATATCCCTCTATTCCTTGCATATCCATGTGCCCACCCAAAAGTCTCTTAAACTCCACTATCAAATCAGCCTCCACCCCCACCCCTGGCAGTGCATTCCAGGCCCCCACCCCCCTGTGTGTCAAACACTTGCCCGTGCATTTCATAGAAACATAGAAAATAGGTGCAGGAGTAGGCCATTCGGCCCTTCGAGCCTGCACTGCCATTCAATATGATCATGGCTGATCATCCAACTCAGTATCCCGTACCTGCCTTCTCTCCATACCCCCTGATCCCTTTAGCCACAAGGGCCACATCTAACTCCCTCTTAAATATAGCCAATGAACTGGCCTCAACGACCGTCTGTGGCAGAGAATTCCACAGATTCACCACTCTGTGTGTGAAAAAAAACGTTCTCATCTCGGTCCTAAAAGACTTCCACCTTATCCTTAAACTGTGACCCCAACATCGGGAACAATCTTCCTGCATCTAGCCTGTCCAACCCCTTAAGAATTTTGTAAGTTTCTATAAGATCCCCCCTCAATCTTCTAAATTCCAGCGAGTACAAGCCGAGTCTATCCAGTCTTTCTTCATATGAAAGTCCTGCCATCCCAGGAATCAATCTGGTGAACCTTCTCTGTACTCCCTCTATGGCAAGAATGTCTTTCCTCAGATTAGGAGACCAAAACTGTACACAATACTCCAGGTGTGGTCTCACCAATGCCCTGTACAACTGCAGCAGAACCTCCCTGCTCCTATACTCAAATCCCCTCGCTATGAATGGCAACATACCATTCGCTTTCTTCACTGCCTGCTGCACCTGCATGCCTACTTTCAATGACTGGTGTACCACGACACCCAGGTCTCGTTGCATCTCCCCTTCTCCTAATCGGCCACCATTCAGGTAATAGTCTGCTTTCCTGTTCTTGCCACCAAAGTGGATAACCTCACATTTATCCACATTATACTGCATCTGCCATGCATTTGCCCACTCATCTAACCTATCCAAGTCACGTTGCTGCCTCCTAACATCCTCCTCACAGCTAATACTGCCCCCCAGTTTCGTGTCATCCGCAAACTTGGAGATGTTGCATTCAATTCCCTCGTCCAAATCATTAATATATATTGTAAATAGCTGGGGTCCCAGCACTGAGCCTTGTGGTACCCCACTAGTCACTGCCTGCCATTCTGAAAAGGACCCGTTTATTCCTACTCTTTGCTTCCTGTCTGCCAGCCAGTTCTCTATCCACATCAATGCTGAACCCACAATACCGTGTGCTTTAATAGACAATAGACAATAGACAATAGGTGCAGGAGTAGGCCATTCAGCCCTTCGAGCCAGCACCGCCATTCAATGCGATCAATGCGATCATTTGCATACTAATCTCTTATGTGGGACCTTGTCGAAAGCCTTCTGGAAGTCCAGATATAACACATCCACTGGTTCTCCCTTATCCACTCTGAATGGATTGCCCGAAAAAGTAGTTGAGGCAAGAACAACATTTAAGAGACACCTAGATAGATACATGGATAGGAAAGGGTTAGAGGGATCTGGGCCAAGCACGGGCAAATAGGACTATCTAAATGGTGCAACTAGGTCAGTATGTAAAAGTTGGGCTGAAGGGCAGTGTGTACGCTATATTGTGTTTGTGGAGATATGTAGGAAAACTATCCTCTGTGATTCCTCAGTGATATCATCAAAAAGGATTCAGGAAAAATAAACCAGACTCTTTCCAATTTGGAAAATGATTCATTGAGCAGTTAATGATCGTACCAAGAGACATTTCCCATGGTTTGAGAATGGGCCCTTAAGTACATAGGTTTAGTGAATGAAATGTGTAGGAAGGAATTGCAGATGCTGGTATAAACCGAAGGAATAACCCTCACTCTTAGAAGGGTCTCGACCCCGAAACGTCACCTATCCATGTTCTCCACAGATGCTGCCTGACCCGCTGAGTTACTCCAGCGTTTCGTGTCTATTTGGGGTTTAGTAGATATGGGCACTGCCTGGTCATGTTATCAGCCCGAAGAGTCACGATAGAAATGGAACAGACATTGCAAGAATTAAGACACAAAATGCTGGAGTAACTCAGCGGGTCAGGCAGCATCTGTGGAGAGAAGGAATGGTCCATTCCCGAGATGCTGCCTGTCCCGCTGAGTTACTCCGGCATTTTGTGTCGATCTTCGGTTTAAACCAGCAATCTGTAGTTCCTTCCGACGCAGAATTAAACTCGATGTGGCTTTAAGGAATCGACCGATGAATCGTAAAACACTTGGTTTCTCCGGTTCCGTTCACATCTCCGTTTCTGGGGCTCGGCCCGGGGTTACATTGCGGATCAGTCTGAAGAAGAGTCTCGACCCGAAACGTCACCCATTCCTTCTCTCCCGAGATGCTGCCCGACCTGCTGAGTTACTCCAGCATTTTGTGAATAAATACCTTCGATTTGTACCAGCATCTGCAGTTATCTTCTTATGTTATATTTGCGGAACCCGCCTCTCTGGGAAGGTGGGAACTCCGGCCTTCAACCAAACACAGTCGGGACATTTTATTTTCATGGGGAACTGATAACAAGCACACAAACATTTCGCCTGCCGCCTGTCTCTAAACTAATGCTGTGCCCAAGGATCACAAATCCTTTCCGGTAATCGCTGATTTAATTCAGAAATTGTCGAAATCTTTGAGAAATAGTTAAACGGATCCAGGGCTTGTGTAGAAAGCAAACTGAGTGATTTAAACGGACAGTTTACATTCCTGGCCATTCCCCGTGGTTTCATATTTTGGCAGCTCGCTAAACGCAGCCGACACTACATTACATTGAATGCAGAAAGCGACAGCCTATTTATCACCACCGGTTCTTCCCAAATCTTGAGACGACGGGTTTGAATCTGTAAACAGAGGCTGCACATTGAATCTCCGCAGGGAGGCGTTTGAATGAATACTTTGTCACATGTAGTGTCTGCTTCACCCACGCGTCACATTTGTACCAGAAACAACTCCATGCCATTAATGCCTCGCCAATGAGCGGGAAGACTTGTTCGTGTCAGAGTAAAACAACCCGATTATTCAAAAACATAATTAAATGTGGTGATCTCGTACATCACATTGGTCATAGAACAGGAACAGGCATTCCAGCCGACAGTGTCTGTGCTGAATATGATGCCAAATTAAATTAATCACAACTAATAGAATAAAGTCTAAAGGAACTGCATATGCCGGTTTAACCCGAAGGTTGACACAAAAACCTGGAGTAACAGTCTAGAATCTGTCTGGCCCCTCAATGCCTCCTAAATATTGCTCTGGCATCTGTTTCCACTATCCCCCGGTAAATGGCCTCTAAACTCGAAAGTGTATACTTCTCACTTGCATTAGGTGCATGTATTTTCAAACATCAGTACCGCTTGTCTGAATCAGAATAACCTTTATCATCATCCAAGAAAACGAGTCTTTTGGACGGAGTTCCGTTCCCCAGAGTCCAACAATAAGAGCAATAAAAATAAGCAAGAACACACACACTCACCCCCCCCCACCCCACCCCCCCCCCCCCCCACACACACCCACCCCCACACACACCCCACTCCACCCCCACACCCACACACACACAAACCCCCCACCCCCTCCCCACACACACCCACACACAATCACACACACACACACCCCCCCCCACCCCCACACACACCCCACCCCCACCCCACCCCACCCCCACACACACAAACCCCCCCACACACACACACACACAAACCCCCCACCCCCCCCACACACACACCCACACACCCCCCCCACCCCCACACACACCCCCCCCACACACACAAACCCCCCACCCCCCCCCACACACACACACACCCACACACAATCACACACCCACCCCCACACACACAACCCCCCCCCCCCCCACACACACACACACACACACACATACAATCACAAACCAGCACAAAACAAAAAACATCCATCACAGTGAGTCTCCTCCAGTCCCCTCCTCACTGTGATGGAAGGCCACAATGTCATTCTCTTCCCCTGCCGTCTCCTCCCGCGGTCAGGCTGTTGAAGTTGCCACGTCGGGGCGGTCGGGGTTCCCGACATTGAAGCCCCCGCCGCGCGGAGAAAATCCCGCGGCCGTTTCCAGGCGGCGCCGGACGGTGAAAGGTCCACGTTGGGCCGACCCAAGCCCCGTGATCCGGGGTGGGCGAACACGCTGCCGCTGCCGGAGCTCCCGATGTCGACCCCCACCCAGGGACAGGGACCTGCGGGCTTCCACGTCCCCGCGGTCTGATACGGGGGTGGGGGTGGGGGGGAGAAGAGAAGAGGGAGTGACCGGGGTGCGACTGGTCCTTGATTATACTGCTGGCCTTGCCGAGGTAGAGTGAGGTGTAGATGGAGGCGGTGGAAGGGAGGGTGAGGGTTAGGGTGAGGGTTAGGGCTGTGATGGTCTGGGCTGCTGGACTTGCTGAGGCAGCGTGCTGTTTAGTTTTAGACACCAAATGCTGGAGTAACTCAGCGGGTCGGGCAGCATCTTTGGAGAGAAGGAATGGGTGACGTTTCGGATCAAGACCCTTCTTCAGACTGATGAAGTTTAGTTTAGAGATACAGCGCGGAAACAGGTCCTTCGGCCCAGCGAGTCCGCACCGACCAACAATCCCCATACACTATCACTATCCTATACACACTAGGGGCAATTTACAACCTTTACCGAAGCCAATTAACCTACAAACCTGCACGACTTGAGTATGGGGAGAAACCAGAGCACCCGGAGAAAACCCACACGAGGTGTAGATGGAGTCGATGGGAGGGAGGTTGGTTTGTGTGATGGTCTGGGCTGCTGGCCTTGCCGAGGCAGCGTGAGGTGGAGATGGAGTCGGTGGGAGGGAGGGTTAGGGTTGTGATGGTCTGGGCTGTGTCCACAATGCGCTGCAATTGTTTGCGGTCTTGGATGGAGCTGTGATTCATCCCGATAAAATGCTTTCTATGGTGAATCTGTGGAGTTGGTGAGAGTTGTGGTCGCTCTGTGGGGACGGCGTCACACGGGGGTGGGGTCAACAGGGGGGGGGGGGAATTATAGAGCATGGTGGGGTGAGGAAGGGGGTTGTGGGGGAGGGGGAAGAGGTTTGGAGGGGACGGGGAAGGGGGTGGGATTAGAGGAGGTCAAGGGGAGTTCAGAGTCACTCTGAACATCGGATCTTCAATCAAACCCAATCTCCTGCGGTCTCGACCCCCTCTCTCGGTCCAGGTTCCCTCCACTTAGTCCTGGCCGGGTTTGCCCCCCTCCCCTCCCCTCCCCTCAGTGCGGGTCTCTACTCCCGGTGCGGGCCCGGTTTCTCCCCAGTCCGGGTCGGGTTTAACTCCTCTCTCGGGCGGGTCTGGTTTTATTCTCCTGTCAGTCCGGGTCGGAGTTGGGGGTCCGTGTCCGGGGGGGGGGGGGGGGGTCGCGATGCTGCCGGCCATGTCCGCCTGTAACAGTAACGCTACCAACTACAGTCGGGCACAACTGCTGCTGCCCAGTCCGGGTCGGGTTTAACCCTCTAGGGCGGGTCTGGTTGATTCCCCTGTCAGTGCGGGTCGGGTTGGGGGCCGGGGGTCGGGGTCGGAGTTGGGGGTCCGTGTCGGGGTCGGGGTCTTTGTCGGGTCCGTGTCCAGGGGGGGGTCGCGATGCTGCCGGCCATGTCCACCTGTAACGACACCGCTACCAACTGCAGTCGGCCACAGCTGCTGCTGCCCAGTTTCTCTACGGCGTCGGCCGTCAGGGTCCTGCTGACTCTGGCCATGGCCGGCATCTCGTCGTCTCTCAACGTGTGCGTGTTGGTGGGAGCCCTGCGGGCCCGGCGAGCCCACATCCGCACTCTGTTGGTCAACCTGTGCGGCGCCGACCTGTTGGTCACAGCGTTGGTTTTGCCCATGGACGCCTGTTGGAATTACACGGTACAGTGGACGGCCGGCGCCGCCGCCTGCAGACTCCTCATGTTCCTCAAACTCTTCGCCATGTATTCCTGCGCCCTGGTTACCCTCGTCATCAGCCTGGACCGCTACTGCGCCATCGTCCGCCCGCTCACCATCGGCCTGGCAGCCCGCAGGAACCGCGCAATGTTGACCGCAGCTTGGGTGTCCAGCGGGGCCCTGGCCGCCCCTCAGGTACCGCCGCCCGGGGGGAGACACTGGGGGGTGGGGGTGGGGGGGCCCTGGCCGCCCCTCAGGTACTGCCCGGGGGGAGAGACACACTGGGGGGGGGGGTTGGGGGTGGGGCTCTGGCCGCCCCTCAGTTACCGCCGCCCGGGGGGAGACGTTGGGGGGCGGCCACCGCCGCCCCCCGCCTGAGTCCTGTCTGCACACACAGGAAGCGGTGGCGCAGCGGGTAGAGTCGCTGCCTCGCAGCTCCAGTGACCCGGGTTCGATCCCGACTACGGTCGCTGTCTGTACGGAGTTTGTACGTTCTCCCCGTGACCCGCGTGGGGTTTCTCCGGGTGCTCCGGTTTCCTCCCACACTCCAAAGATTGGCTTCGGTTAAATTTTCCTAGTGGGGGGGGGGGGGGGGGGGTCGCTGGTCGGCGCGGACTCGGTGGGCCGAAGGGCCTGTTTCCACGCTGTATCTAAAGTCTCGGCAGAACTGAACTCAAACAAAGACTTAGTATAAATGGGCCGTGAGTGATATATCCGTATCCGGATAAACACCACGACAGAACTTTATTCATCCCAGGGTTAACAGTCATAAACATAAGATACATGAAATTAAAATGATGAGTGGAAAGGATTGTGGACGTGCAAAGATTGGGGGGTGGGGGAGTCAGTCTACCCCAGGACACAAGGGGGGGGGGGGGGGAGGAGTTGTACAGTTTGTAGCCACAGGGAAGAAGGATCTCCTGTGGCGTTCTGTGCTGCATCTTGGTGGGACCAGTCTGTTGCTGAAGGTGCTCCTCAGGTTGACCAGTGTGTCATGGAGGGGGTGGGCTGTATTGTCCAGGATGCTCCGCAGTTTGAGGAGCATCCTCCCCTCCAAGACCCCCTCCCATGAATCCAACTACGCCCCCAGGACAAAGCCAGCTCTCCTGATGAGTTTGTTGATCCTGTCGGTGTCCGCGGCCTTCGCCCTGCTGCCCCGGCACACGGCAGCGAAGAAGATGGCACTGGCCATTGGTAGAACATTTGCAGCATCTCACTGCAGACGTTGAAGGAGCGGAGCCTTCTCAAACAGTACAACCGGCTCTGTCCCTTAGATAAATGGAGAAATACCAATGTTGTTCACATCTTTAGGAAGTCTATCCTATCTGTGCCTCTCTTAATTTTATATACTTCTATCAGATCTACCGTCAATCGCCGACGTTCCAGAGAAAACTATCCAAGTTTATCCAACCTCTCCCTGTAGCTGAAACCCTCTAATCCAGGCAGCGGTCTGGTTACCCTCCTCTGCACCCTCTCCAAAGCCCCAACATCCTTCCTGTAATGGGGGAGACCAGAACTGCACGCAATACTCCACATGCAACCTTACCTAAGTCCTATAGAGCTGCATCATGACTTCCTGACTCTTACAGGAGAATGGGGTTTGGAGGGAGATCAGCCATGATTGAATGGCGGCGTAGACATGATGGGCCAAATGGCCTAATTCTGCTCCTTATGACCTGATGACCATCCTATTCAGCATAGACATTGAGTCGATGGACTCATTCCTGTTCTCTTCTGTTTTATGTTCAGACGAGCAAGGAAATTGTTAGGCACATTTATGATTAATTAGCAAAGGAGACAAATGTGAGTTATGTTTTGTTTCTAAATGAGCAGCACCATGGGGTTATGTGGAGATGGCAGTTTCAGAAAGGTCGTGGGATGTGAACACCAGTAAAGAGTAGGGACTGGTGAAAAATGAATAGCTTTTACAAAGAGTCATTGAAGGTACAATTAACATGAAGGACCTTTCTGTACACTGTTAGATTTTAGGATTCCATTGTGTTAATTGCTAAAGTTGTAAGCATTGACCATTGAACGATGTCACCCCCAAGAACAACACCAGTCAATTGTAGTGCAAACCTTAGGGATTGTAACATCTAGTCCTACTAATTAATGTGACCATTGAACGATGTAATTTGTGTTGCAGCTTTTCCTTTTCCGCACCGTCACCATTGCCGTGCCGGCTCCGTTCACTCAGTGCGTGACTCACGGCAGCTTCCCTTACCCCTGGCAGGAGACGTTCTACTTCCTCTTCACCTTCCTTTGGCTCTTCCTGCTGCCCCTCATAATCATGGTTTTCTGTTACGCCAGCATCTTTATAACAATCACAAGGAAAACAATTCTCAATGGCAAATGTAGGTATTCGCATCCTGTTCACTGTCCTACCAACATATTTTCATGCAATTCTAGAATTTAAGTTCACAAATCGTTTAGATGTTCTTGTGATAGTTAGTCCATGATGGCACTTGTACATTCCAAGAAGTAAGGTCTCAAGTATTCCTTTTATTATGGAAGTTTAAAGTGATTAAAATGATGAAAAAATCTGAAGGTGTAATGTGGTTGGCAAGGTGGCAGAGCCAGAGAGTTACTGCCTCAGTGCCAGAGACTCGGGTTCGATCCTGAATGCTGCCTGAATTAGATGGTTTCAGCTACAGGGAGAAGTTGGATAGACTTGGATTGTTATTTCCGGATGTAGGAGGTTGAGGGGAGGTCAGAACGTTGTTCCCATGGTGGAAATGTCCACACCGGAGGGTGAGAGGATGTGGGTCAGGTGAAGATGTGAGGGACAGGCTTTTGTTTACACAGAGTGGTGAGGCCCTGGAACACATTGCCTGGGGTGTTGGTGGAGGCAGATACAATAGTAGTGTTTAAGAAGTGTTTAGATAATCATGTGGAAGGGCAGGGAATAGAAGGATATGGATCCCGTGCAGGCCGAAGAGATCACGTTGTCATCATATTTAGTGGAAATATTGTGGGCCGAAGGGCCTGTTCCTGTGATGTACTATTTTGCCTTATAGCTAATACCCCGTAATGCAGGCATCATTGTGGTAAACCTCTTCTGCATCCTCTCTAGTCTTTCCATTAATGGATGACTAGAACTGTATGCAATACTCA
This sequence comes from Rhinoraja longicauda, assembly GCF_053455715.1. Lineage (NCBI taxonomy): Eukaryota > Metazoa > Chordata > Chondrichthyes > Rajiformes > Arhynchobatidae > Rhinoraja > Rhinoraja longicauda. The sequence goes on from NC_135955.1 coordinate 90,645,274, forward strand.
AAATGTGGATAATTGAAGTCCTCTAAAGCTGCAGCATGACTTCTTGACTCTACTAATGAATGCAAGCAAACCAAATGCCATCTAACATAGAAGTATATAACATAGAACTAGTGTGAATGGGTGATTGGCGGTCGGTGTGGATTCAGTGAGCCACAGAGCCAGTACCAATGGGTGATTGGCGGTCGGTGTGGATTCAGTGAGCCACAGAGCCAGTACCAATGGGTGATTGGCGGTCGGTGTGGATTCAGTGAGCCACAGAGCCAGTACCAATGGGTGATTGGCGGTCGGTGTGGATTCAGTGAGCCACAGAGCCAGTACCAATGGGTGATTGGCGGTCGGTGTGGATTCAGTGAGCCACAGAGCCAGTACCAATGGGTGATTGGCGGTCGGTGTGGATTCAGTGAGCCACAGAGCCAGTACCAATGCTGTATCGTGGTTGAACTAAACTAAACTGAACAACTTTTCTCTCATGGTTGATCACAGGAGGCTGGGCATATTCGTTATCTTGGATTTTGTTTTCTAGTGTTCTTGAAAGATGCTGATTCGAGGTGCAGCAAGAACTATGTTCCCAAGGTGCGGGTGAAGACCCTGAAGCTGTCTATTGTCCTTGTCAGCACCTTCATCATTTGCTGGACTCCGTATTACATCCTGGGATTCTGGTACAACTTTTTCCCGGCCATGATCAACAAGAAGGAGCTTCCTGAATCAATCAACCACGCACTCTTTACTTTTGGGATGCTCAACAGTTTCATTGACCCAGTGGTTTGTCGTATTGGCTACTTTAGGCCCAGTAACAGCTGACAAAACAAACATGTCTGGGTGTGGCGGCGCCTAACGGCTGTGGCTCGCTGGCAGTCTGTTCGTCTTTTTTCCTTTTTTTTTGTTGTGTGTCGGTGTTGAGATGGTTTTTGTTTTTTGGCTGTGTATGTGTGGGGGGGGTGGTGGGGTAGGGTGGGATAAACCTTTCTTTTTTAGGTCTCTTCCTCACGGCGAGGGGCGCGGCTCGGCCGCGGGGCCTTCCATCGCCCGCGGGGCCTTCCATCGCCCGGTGCGGCTCGGCCGTGGGACTTAGCAGCGCACGGTACGGCCGCGGGGCCTTCCATCACCCGGCTCGGCCACGGGACGTTTCAGCACCCGGTACGGCTCGGCCGCGGGGCCTTCAATCGCCTGGCTCGGCCGCGGGATGTTTCAGCGCCCGGTGCGGCTCGACCGCGGGGACTTCCATACCCTTGCGGGGACTGTGCGGGTCGGTCGGGGACGAGCTGTCTGTCCGTGGGCGTGGGGAAGAGAGTGGAAGTTTTGTTGCCTCCATCACAGTGAGGGGGTGTTTGGAGTCACTGTGATGGATGTTTGTGTTGGGGTCGTGTGTCTTGTGTTCTTTTTTTTTGTGTGACTGCTGGATATGTAATTTCGTTCGGTACCTCGGTACCGAATGACAAATAAAGCTCTACATCTGTATGTCTGACATTGGACTGAGCAAATGTGAAGTGATGGAAGCACATAGGAGCAGAATTAGGCCACTCGGCCCATCAAGTCTACTCCACCATTCAATCATGGCTGATCTATCTCTCCCTCCCAACCCCATTCTCCTGCCTTCACCCTGTAACCCCTGACATTCTTACTAATCAAGAACCCGTTAATCTCAGCTTTAAAGATACCCAAAGACTTGGCCTCCACAGCCAGCTGTGTTGTCCCGTAATCTGCATGCAAATCAATTGTGGACTTCAGTATAGTTCCAACCTTTGACAGCTGCCAAGCAGTCAAAATGCTGAGTAAATGGGCAGGTGTTGATAATGTGTTTTAGTTGGAGTCATAGATTGATACAGCACACAAACAGACCGTTCAGCCCAACTCATGCCAACCAACATGCCCCATCTACACTAGTGCCATTTGCCAATGCTTGCCCCATATCCCTCTAAACCTTTCCTATCCATGTACCTGTCCAAATGTCTTTTAAATGGTGTTCTAGTTCCTGCCTCAACCACCCTCTCTGGCATAAATACCCACCACCCTGTGAGTGAAATAAAAAGCATGCGTTTCCCATTAAATCTTGCACCGAGAAAAACTAACTCTAACCTCTCCCCTCCTGAACGTGCAGCCCTCAACTCACTCCGCAACAACCCGGACTTAATAATTAAACCCGCTGACAAGGGAGGGGCTGTGGTAGTCTGGCGTGCTGACCTCTACCGCACCGAGAAAAACCTATCCCTGGACCATGACCCCACCGATAAACACCAGACCTTCATCAGCAGCACCATCACCGACCTCACCAACTCCGGCGAACTACCTCTCAGTGCCTCCAATCTCATAGTTCCCCAGCCCCGCACGGCCCGATTCTACCTCCTACCCAAAATCCACAAACAAAATTGTCCCGGCAGACCCATTGTCTCTGCCTGCTCATGCCCCACCGAACTTATCTCTACCTACCTCGACTCCATCCTATCCCCCCTGGTCAAATCCCTCCCCACCTACGTCCAAGACACCTCACACGCTCTCCATCTCCTGGATAACTTCCGGTTCCCAGGCCCCCACTCCCTCATTTTCACCATGGATGTCCAGTCACTCTACACTTCCATCCCCCACAAGGATGGTCTCGAAGCCCTCCGTTTCTTCCTCGACCGTAGAACCAGCCAATCCCCATCGACCAACACTCTCCTCCGCCTAGCAGAGCTGGTTCTTACCCTCAACAACTTCTCCTTTGACTCCTCCCACTTCCTCCAAACCAGAGGCGTAGCTATGGGCACTCGCATGGGCCCTAGCTACGCCTGCCTCTTTGTCGGGTACGTCGAACAATCCCTGTTCCAGACGTACTCTGGCCCCATCCCCGAACTCTACCTCCGCTACATCGACGACTGCATTGGTGCTACCTCTTGCACCCATGCAGAACTCACTGACTTTATACACTTCACCTCCAATTTCCATCCTGCCCTTAAATATACCTGGACTATCTCTGACATCTCCCTCCCGTTTCTGGACCTCACCATCTCCATCACAGGAGAAAAACTAGTGACGGACATTTATTACAAGCCCACCGACTCGCACAGCTATCTGGACTACACTTCTTCCCACCTGGTCCCCTGCAAAAAGTCTATCCCCTACTCCCAATTCCTCCGTCTACGCCGCATCTGCGCCCGGGATGAGGTGTTTCAGACTAGGGCTTCCGAGATGTCCTCGTTTTTCAGAAAACGGGGCTTCCCCTCCTCCATTATAGATGAGGCTCTCACTAGGGTCTCTTCTACATCCCGCAGCTCCGCTCTTGCTCCCCATCCCCCCACTCGCAACAAGGACAGGATCCCCCTCGTTCTCACCTTCCACCCCACCAGCCAGCGGATCCAACATATCATCCACCAACATTTCCGTCACCTACAACAGGACCCCACCACTGGCCATATCTTCCCATCCCCTCCCCTCTCTGCATTCCGCAGAGACCGTTCCCTCCGCAACTCCCTGGTCCACTCGTCCCTTCCTACCCAAACCACCCTAACCCCGGGCACTTTCCCTTGCAACCGCACGAGATGCAACACCTGTCCCTTTACCTCCCCCCTCAACTCCATCAAAGGACCCAAACATTCTTTCCAGGTGAGACAGAGGTTCACCTGCACCTCCTCCATCCTCATCTATTGCATCCGCTGCTCTAGATGTCAACTTATCTATATCGGCGAAACCAAGCGCAGGCTCGGCGATCGCTTCGCTGAACACCTGCGCTCGGTCCGCATTAACGCAACTGATCTCCCGGTGGCCCAGCACTTTAACTCCCCCTCCCATTCCCAGTCTGACCTCTCTGTCATGGGCCTCCTCCAGTGCCATAGTGAGGCCCGCCGGAAATTGGAGGAGCAGCACCTCATATTTCGCCTGGGCAGTTTGCGGCCCGGTGGTATGAACGTCGACTTCTCCAACTTCAGATAGCTCCTCTGTCCCTCCCTTCCCCTCCTCCTTCCCAGATCTCCCTCTATCTTCCTGTCTCCACCTATATCCTTCCTTTGTCCCACCCCCGACATCAGTCTGAAGAAGGGTCTCGACCCGAAACGTCACCCATTCCTTCTCTCCCGAGATGCTGCCTGACCTGCTGAGTTACTCCAGCATTTTGTGAATAAATTCCATTAAATCTTTCTTCTCCCACCTAAATGTAGGTAACTGTAAAACAAGCTGGCAGGGAAAGGTAGATTAGTTGCTCAATGGAAGATATTGTCCATCTTTGGCCACAAATCCCTTCACTCTACAATTACAGATCAATGGACAATCCCTCCACTTTTCATAACTTTGCAAGGTTTGCATTTTCTGCCAAAAATAGCCTAACTGTGGAGAAATATTTGCCGTGAATTGTGTGCCAGAATATAAAGTGGAATTAGTATGACATAGGTGCCACTGGGAAACAACAGATGTAATGTGAAAACAACAACTCACTTTCATTAAAATCTGCAAAGGTTTTAACTGATTTAAGCTCTCTGCACTTTATGGGACGTAATCAAATGAAGCTTATTTAAATAGGTCAGTTTTAAGAGGAGAGATTGAGAGGCAAAGTGGTTCATTTCAATCTAGGTGGCTTTAAATCTCTTATTTGTTGAGCATTTCAAAAGTCTTGATCCTTCAGATCAACAAACTGCCTGAATGATTTAGAACAAAGAACAGTACAACACAGGAACAGGCCCTTCAGCCCACAGTGTTCCTGCCAAACATGCTGGCAAATTGAACTAATCTCTGCCTGCACATGATTCATAATCCCTCCATTCCATGCATAATCCATGTGCCTGTACGTCCCTTAAATGTCACGATGGTAATGGCCTCCACCAGCACCCCTGGCACACACCATTCTGTAAAAGAAAAAGGCGGTCACAGTGACGCAGCGGTAGAGTTGCTGCCTTACAGCGCTTGCAGCGCCGGAGACCCGGGTTCGATCCTGACTATGGGTGCTGTCTGTACGGAGTTTGTACGTTCTCCCTGGACCTGCGTGGGTTTTCTCCGATATCTTCGGTTTCCTCCCACACTCCAAAGACGTGCAGGTTTGTAGGTAAATTGGCTTGGTAAATGTAAACATTGTCCCCAGTGTTAGTGTGCGGGGATCGCTGGCCAGAGAGCCTGTCTCCATGCTGCATCTCTAAACTAAACTAATCTAAAAACTTGCCCTGCACATCCCCAAAGTTTCCGACTCTCCCCTAACACCTATGCCCTGTAGTCTTCGAAATTTCAATCCATGGGAAAAGGTTCTGCCTGTACTAAAGCTTTACACTGTATCTCGGTACATGTTACAATAAACTAAACTTAACCCTATCCATGTCTCTCATAATTTTTATATATTTCTATCAGGTTGCCTCTCAGCCTTTAACGCTCCAGGGAAAACAATCCAAGTTTGTTAATCCTCTCTTTATATCAAACACCCTGTAATCCAGGGACCCGAAACGTCACCCATTCCTTCTCTCCTGAGATGTTGCCTGACCTGCTGAGTTACTCCAGCATTTTGTGATGCCCTCTAATCCAGGCAGCATTTAGGTAAAACTTGTCTTCACCCTCACCAAATCCTGCACATCCTTCCTGTCATGGGATAACCAGCACTGCATTCCATTTTCCCAATAAGTTGCAACATGATCTGTGAACTTTTATACTCAATGAAGACAAACATCCCATACACTTCTTCACCTCTATTTGTGTTTCCTGTTTCAAATGCAGTAGATATCCATTCATAGTCACAGATTCATAGTGAAGAAACAGGCCCTTCATGCCCCATCTACACTAGTCCCACCTGCCCACACTGACCAACATGTCCCATCTACACTAGTCCCACACCGACCAACATACCCCATCTACACTTGTCCCACCCACCCACACCAGCCAACATGCCCCACTTACACTAGTCCCACCTGCCCACATGGACCAACATGCCACATCTACACTAGTCCCACCTACCCACACCGACCAACATGCCCCATCTACACTAGTCCCACCTACCCACACCGACCAACATGCCCCATCTACACTAGTCCCACCTACCCACACCGACCAACATGCCCCATCTACACTAGTCCCACCTGCCTGCATTTAGCCCATGTCTCTCTAAACCTTTGCTATCCATGCACCAATCTAAATGATTCTTTAACATTGAGATAGTCCCTGCCTCAACTACCTCCTCTGGCAGCTTGTTCCATACACCCACCACCCTTTGTGTGAAAACGTTACCCCTCAGATTCCTATTAAAACTTTCCCTCTTCACCTTATACCTATGCACTCTGGTTCTCTATTCACCTACTCCGGGCAAGAGACCTTGGGGTAATCGTGTAGAGGTGAAAGAGTCGTTGTCTTGTCTTGTTGATACTGCACCAACCGCCGCTGTTGGGCTATAAACGTGCAGTCCCTCATGCATGCAGTCATAGAGTGATACAATGTGGAAACACGCCCTTCGGCTCTATCGTGGGGGCAGCACGGTGGCGCAGCGGTAGAGTTGCTGCCTTACAGCAAATGCAGCGCCGGAGACCCGGGTTCGATCCTGACTACAGGTGCTTCTCTGTACGGAGTTTGTACGTTCTCCCCGTGACCTGCATGGGTTTTCTCCGAGATCTTCGGTTTCCTCCCACACTCCAAAGATGTACAGGTATGTAGGTTAATTGGCTTAGTGAATGTGTAAATTGTTCCTAGTGGGTGTAGGATAGTGTTAATGTGTGGGGATCGCTGGTCGGCGTGGACCAGGTGGGCTGAAAGGGCCTGTTTCTGCGCTGTATCTCTAAATTAAATTCTAAACTAAACTAAACTTCACTCTGTGCATCTACTCGATCTATGCCTCTCATGATTCCCAGAACTGAACACAATGATCGAAATGTGGTCTCACCAACGTCTTGTTTGACTGCAACATGACCTCCCAACTTCTATATTCAATACTCTGACTGATGATGGCCAAAGTGCCAAAAGCCTTTTTGACCACCTTATTTACCTGTGACCCCACCTTCAAGGAACCATGCACCTGCACTCCTAGATCCCTCTGCTGTACAACACTACCCTGAGGCCTGCCATTCACTGTGTAGGTCCTGCCCATGTAAGACTTCCCAAAATGCAACACCTCACATTTCTGTATTAAATTCCATCAACCATTCCTTAGCCCACCTGGCCAATCGATCAATCGTTCACAACCATCTTCACTATCTGTAAAACCACTCACTTTTGTATCATCAGTAAACTTGCTAATCTTGCCATGTATGTTCTATAGACAATAGACAATAGTTTTCAGCCTGAAGAAGGGTCTCGACCCGAAACATCACCCATTCCCTCTCTCCTAGATGCTGCATGACCTGCTGAGTTACTCCAGCATTTTGTGATACCTCTGCCTGCATGTGATCAATATCCCTCCAGTCCCTGCATATCCATGCGCCTATCTAAAACCGTACCTGCCTCCACCACCACGCGCTGCAGCACATTCCAGGCACACACCACCCTCTGAGTAAAAACTTGCCACTCCTTTAAACTTTGCCTCTCTCACCTCAGAGCTATACTCTAGCATTTGATGTTTCCACACTGAGAAAAAAGTTCTGAGACTTTACCCTACCCTGCTACTCGACCCATAATTTGTTATACTTTCGAGTCTCCCCTCAACCTCCAATGTTTCAGAGAAAACAATCTAGGTTTGTACAAGCTCTCCTTTTAGCTAATCCAGGCAACGTTCTGGTAAGGAATTCTGAGGCTGAAACCTGTCTCTGCCAATCAAGATGCCTCGTCTACACTTGTCCCACCTGCCTTCGTTTGGCCCATATCCCTTTAAACCTGTCCTATCCATGTACCCTTCTAAGTGATTTTGAAATGCTGTTATAGTATCTGCCTCAACTAACTCCTCCAGCACTCAGACACAAAAAGCTGGAGTAATTCATCGGGACAGGCAGCATTTCTGGAGAGAAGGAATGGATGACGTTTTGGATCGAAACCCTTCTTCAGGGTCTCACCCCGAAACGTCACCCATTCCTTCTCTCCAGAGATGCTGCTTGGCCTGTTGTTACTCCAGCTTTTTGTGTCTGTCTTTGGTTTAAACCAGCATTCAGGGGGCTAGGAAGAGAGTTAAAAAAAAGGACTTCCAAAGTAATAATCTCAGGCTTACTGCCTGTGCCACGCGATAGTGAGAATAGGAATGGAGTGAGGTGGAGGATAAATACGTGGCTGAGGAACTGGTGCAGGGAGCAGGGTTTCAAGCTTCTGGATCATTGGGACCTCCTCTGGGGGAAGTATGACCTGTACAAAAAGGACGGGTTGCATCTGAACCCGAGGGGAACCAATATCCTGGCGGGGAGATTTGCTAAAATAACTGCGGAGACTTTAAACTAGTACGGTTGGGGGGAGGGACTCAAACACAGATAGCTAATAGGCAGTGTGTGAGGCAGGAGGCAGAAAAGGGAAACACTCAGACCCAATATGTAGGAGAGAAAGAAGGGAAAAGAAATAAACTGAGAATAAGAAATGATGGGTCCCTTAAATGTGTATATTTTAATGCTAGGAGCATTGTAAGAAAGGTGGATGAGCTTAGAGCCTGGATTGACATCTGGAAGTATGATGTTGTGGCGATCAGTGAAACATGGTTGCAGGAGGGTTGCGATTGGCAATTAAATATTCCAGGATTTCATTGTTTCAGATGTGATAGAATCGGAGGGGCAAGAGGTGGGGGTGTTGCATTGCTTGTCAGGGAGGATATCACAGCAGTGCTTTGGCAGGACAGACTAGAAGGCTCGATTAAGGAGGCTGTTTGGGTGGAACTCAGAAATGAGAAAGGTTTAGCAACACTTATAGGGGTGTATTATAGACCGCCAAATAGGGAACGAGAATTGGAAGAGCAAATATGTAAGGAGATAGCAGATATTAGTAGTAAGCACAGAGTGGTGATTGTGGGTGATTTCAATTTTCCGTATATAGACTGGGAATCACATTCTGTTAAAGGGCTGGATGGTTTGGAGTTTGTAAAATGTGTGCAGGATAGTTTTTTGCAGCAATACGTAGAGGTGCCTACCAGAGAAGGGGCAGTGTTGGACCTCCTGTTAGGAAATGAGATGGGTCAGGTGACGGAGGTATGTGTTGAGGAGCACTTTGGGTCTAGTGATCATAATGCCATTAGTTTCAATATCATTATGGAGAAGGTCAAATCTGGACCAAGGGTTGAGATTTTGGATTGGAGAAAGGCTAATTTTGAGGAGATGAGAAAGGATTTAAAAGGAGTGAAATGGAAATTGTTGTTTTATGAAAAGGATATAATAGAGAAATGGAGGATATTTAAAGGTGAAATTTTGAGAGTACAGAGTCTTTATGTCCCTGTTCGGTGGAAAGGAAAGAATAATAATTTGAAAGAGCCGTGGTTTTCCAGGGAAATTGGACACTTGGTTCGGAAAAAGAGGGAGATATACAATAAATATAAGCGGCAGGGAGTAAATGAGGTTCTTGAGGAATATAAAGAATGTAAAAGGAATCTTAAGAAGGAAATTAGAAAAGCGAAAAAAAGATATGAGGCTGCTTTGGCAAGTAATGTAAAAGTAAACCCCAAGGGGTTCTACAGATATGTCAATAGCAAAAGGATAGTGAGGGATAAAATTGGTCCATTAGAGAGTCAGAGTGGACAGCTATGTGCTGAGCCGGAAGAAATGGGGGAGATATTAAACAATTTCTTTTCTTCGGTATTTACCGAGGAGAAGGATATTGAATTATGTGAGGTAAGCGAAACAAGTAGAGTAGTGATGGAAATTAGGAGGATTAAAGAAGAGGAGGTACGGACACTTTTGAAGAATATAAAAGTGGATAAGTCTCCAGGTCCTGATAGGATATTCCCTAGGACATTGAGGGAAGTTAGTGCAGAAATAGCAGGGGCTATGACGGAAATATTTCAAACGTCATTAGAAACAGGGATGGTGCCGGAAGATTGGCGCATTGCGCATGTTGTGCCGTTCTTTAAAAAAGGTTCTAAAAGTAAACCTAGCAATTATAGACCTATTAGTTTGACGTCTGTGGTGGGAAAATTAATGGAAAAGATACTTAGGGACAATATATATAATTATTTGGATAATCAAGGCCTGATTAGAAACAGTCAACATGGATTTGTGCCTGGAAGTTCATGTTTGACTAATCTTCTTGAATTTTTTGAAGAGGTTACCAGGGAAATTGATAAGGGCAAGGCTGTGGATGTTGTCTATATGGACTTCAGTAAGGCATTTGACAAGGTTCCACATGGAAGGTTGATTAAGAAGGTTAAATCGTTGGGTATTAATAGTGAGGTTGCAAGATGGATTCAACAATGGCTGAATGGGAGATACCAGAGGGTAACGGTTGACAATTGTATGTCAGGTTGGAGGCCAGTGTCTAGTGGAGTGCCCCAAGGATCTGTGTTGGGTCCACTGTTGTTTGTCATTTACATTAATGATCTGGATGATGGTGTGGCAAATTGGATTAGTAAATATGCAGATGATACTAAGATAGGTGGAGTAGTTGATAGTGAGGTAGATTTTCAAAGTCTACAGAGAGACTTGGGCCTTTTGGAAGGGTGGGCTGAAAGATGGCAGATGGAGTTTAATGCTGATAAGTGTGAGGTGCTGCATTTTGGTAGGACAAATCAAAATAGGACGTACAGGGTAAATGGTAGGGAATTGAGGAATGCAGTGGAACAGAGGGATCTGGGAATAACTGTGCATTGTTCCCTGAAGGTGGAATCTCATGTGGATAGGGTGGTGAAGAAGGCGTTTGGTATGCTTGCCTTTATAAATCAGAGCATCGAGTATAGAAGTTGGGATGTAATGTTGAAATTGTACAGGGCATTGGTGAGGCCGAATCTGGAGTATGGTGTGCAGTTCTGGTCGCCAAATTATAGGAAGGATGTCGACAAAATGGAGAGGGTACAGAGGAGATTTACTAGAATGTTGCCTGGGTTTCAGCACTTAGGCTACAGAGAGAGGTTGAACAGGTTGGGTCTTTATTCTTTGGAGCGTAGAAGGTTGAGGGGGGACTTGATAGAGGTTTTTAAAATTTTGAGAGGGACGGACAGAGTTGACGTGGGTAGGCGTTTCCCTTTGAGAGTGGGGAAGATTCCAACAAGGGGACGTAGCTTCAGAATTGAGGGACAAAGGTTTAGGGGTAACATGAGGGGGAATTTCTTTACTCAGAGGGTTGTGGCTGTATGGAATGGACTTCCGGTGGAAGTGGTGGAGGCTGGCTCGATTTTATTATTTAAGAGTAAATTGGATAGGTATATGGATAGGAGGGGATTGGAGGGTTATGGTCTGAGTGCAGGTAGATGAGACTAGGTCAGGGAGAATGGTCGGCGTGGACTGGTAGGGCCGGACAGGCCTGTTTCCATGCTGTAGTTGTTATATGTTATATCTGCAGTTCCTTCCTGCACATACCTCCTCTAGCAGCTTGTTCCATAAACCCACCACGCTCTGAGTGAAAATGTTGCACCTCAGATTTGTATTAAATCATTCCCCTCTCACTTTAAACATATGTCCTCTTGGTTTTGATTCCCCTACCCTGGGTAAAAGACTGTACATTCATCCAATCTATTCCCTTCATGGTCTTATCCAACTCTATCAGATCACCCCTCAGCCTCGTGTTCAAGGAACACCGTCATCGCCTGTCCAACCTGTCTCCCATCCAACCTTGTCCTTGTCCCCTGTCCAACCTTGTCCTTGTCCCCTGTCCAACCTTGTCCTTGTCCCCGTCCAACCTGTCCCCTGTCCAACCTTGTCCTTGTCCCCTGTCCAACCTGTCCCCCAATCAACCTTGTCCCCCATCCAACCTTGTCCCCCGTCCAACCTTGTCCCCCGTCCAACCTTGTCCCCCGTCCAACCTTGTCCCCGTCCAACCCGTCCAACCTTGTCCCCGTCCAACCCGTCCAACCTTGTCCCCGTCCAACCCGTCCAACCTTGTCCCCCGTCCAACCTGTTCCCTGTCCAACCTTGTCCCCCGTCCAACCTTGTCCCCGTCCAACCCGTCCAACCTTGTCCCCGTCCAACCCGTCCAACCTTGTCCCCGTCCAACCCGTCCAACCTTGTCCCCCGTCCAACCTGTTCCCTGTCCAACCTTGTCCCCCATCCAACCTTGTCCCCATCCAACCTGTCCAACCTGTCCCCTGTCCAACCTGTCAAACCTGTCACCTGTCCCCTGTCCAACCTGTCCCCTGTCCAACCTGTCCCCTGTCCAACCTGTCCCCTGTCCCACCTCTCCCCTGTCCAACCTTGTCCAACCTGTCCCCTGTCCAACCTGTCCCCTGTCCAACCTGTCACCTGTCCAAACTGTCCCCTGTCCAACCTGTCTTCTGTCCAAACTGTCCCCTGTCCAACCTGTCCCCCTCTGTCCCCTGTTCAACCTCTCCCTGGAGCTCAGGCCTTGCCTTCAAATCATAGTCATAGAAACAGGCCCTTCGGCCCAATTTGCCCATCCCGACCAAACTGCCCCATCGACACTAGTCCCACCTGACTATATCCCATATCCCTCTAAATCCTTCATATACATTGTCTTTTAAATGTTGTTGTAGCATTTGTCTGAACCATGGAGCTGCAGCAAGACTTCCTGACTCACATATTAAATCCCGAGCAACAAAAGCAGTTATATCGCTGCAAGAATTTCACTGTTCCATTTTCTATACATTTGACAATTAAATACTCTTGACCCTCTTGACCCTCAACCATTTAGTTTAGTTTACCGAGGTACAGTGAAAAGCTTTAACTGTACACTTCCCCTTTACATTCGACCTCCCAATGTTCAATACCACATTTGGATTAAGCTGCAGCAGTCATTTCTCAGCCCATTTCTGTAGCTGATCTTTCCCACTGTTTACTTTGATAGCCTTCCTCACAATCTGCAACCCCAGCAAACTTAATAATCATCCCCTCTACATACATATGCTTATGATTTATATATAATCGAAACAGCAATGGTCCCAGCACAGATCTCTGCCGACTCCACTGCTCATAGACCTTTGGGCAGGTACACGGATAGGAAACATTAAGAGGGATAAAGGCCAAACATTAACCCATTCTCTTCCAAATGGGAATAAATCCTATCCAAAAACATCCTCTCCAATATCTTCCCTACCAATTACATGAGGTTCACCCGTCTATAATTTCCTGGATTAGTTCTACATTGGTTACTCTCCAGTCTCTGAGACCTCACCTGTGGCTACAGAAGATGCAGAGTTTATCGTCAAGTCCCCCACAATCTCCTCCCTTGCTCAATAATATGGGATAGATCCCATCAGGCCCTAGGGATTTATCCACCCCAGGCTCTTCAAGATCTTCCACTGTGGAGCCAGTCACCTGGCCAGTTCCCAGTACAAGGCCCAGTCTGCTTCCTCCTCGAAGATAGACACAAAGTGCTGGAGTAACTCAGCGGGTCAGGCAGCATCTGTGGAGAACATGGATAGGTGACGTTTCACAGAGTGCTGGAGTCTCAGCAGGTCAGTCAGCATCTGTGGAGAGAAGGAATGGGTGACGCATCAGGTCAAGACTGAAGAAGGGTCTCGACCCGAAACGTCACCTATTCCTTTTCTCCAAAGATGCTGTCTGACTTGCTGAGTTACTCCAGCTTTTGTGTCTATCTTTGGTTTCAACCAGCATCTGCAGTTCCTTCCCTCATCTGCTTCCTCCTCAAGTTGAACTATCCACATACTGTTTCAGGAAACCCTCTCACAAATTCTACCCTGTCTAAAATTCCTGACTGTTTCCTCTGCATGCAAACACATTTCTGCATGAAAACAAATTTAAGTCCATGCTATCTAGTAAGAGAGTCCATACAACAACATTATTGGAGCCAAACAGCAACCCTAAACGTTTGTTGAACCGTTGGTGAATTATTTCTGCAGTAGCTGCTGGGTTCCTCAGATGGCACTCCCCACATCTGTGCACTCTGACAGAAGGACACATCGCCAGCACTGGGTTCCTCTCTAAACCACACACTGTGCTGGGGCCACTCCTTCACTGTCAGTGGGTACAGAGAGGGGCTGCAGTGGATTCCTCGCCAGCACCCCGGGGCAAGAACCTGTCCTGGCCCACACCCTCTAGCACTTTGATTGCTAGCGTACAGTGTAAATGTATCTACAAGCAGACTTACACTTTGCTGCTTTTAGAGCTGTAACAATAACAAGCTGTAACAATGCTACATAGAGCCATTACCTGAGGCAAAGCCAAGAGCAGACTGAGGAGCCAGGTGGCAGCGATGATGTACTTGCCAGTGCGCAACGCTGCCGTCCTGCTTGCCAAGGGTCTGGTGATGACCAGGTATCGGTCCAGGCTGATCAGCACCACCATGAATGCCGGGCAGTACATGGAGAAGAGCTTGAGGAAGTTCTGGGCCTTGCAGAGGAACTCACCGCCAACCCACTGCACGGTGATGTTCCACGCACCGTCTGTCGGCATGACCACCAGTGTCTCCACCAAGTTGGCCGCCGCTAGGTTGTGGAGCAGCAGCCTGAGGCGTGATGCTCTCTTCCTGTGCTGTATCACTAGGAACGCCACATTGCTGCTGACTGAGAAGATGAAAAGGAGGAAGGTGACAGACACTCGGATAACTCCCGAGGAGGTGAGAGTTGGCAGATTCATGGAGCAGTTGGAGACCGAGGCAAACCGCCTGTCACTGGGGTTGAAGGACTGCTCCACCTGGTCGAAGGTGTCATTGAGCAGCGATATTACAGGCATTCTCCTCAACGCATATTAACCTGACAGTGCGCGGAGGAGCAGAGACAACCGCCTGAATGGGTCTGCAGCACTCGGCAAGATCACATGCAGACACCGGTATGTATATATGAGGAGATGTGAAACTGGATCCAGCACAAGCTTTACGAAACCCTGGTGATGAAGAGGAGCCATAATCCCTCTGTCAGCCTCCAACACAGACACTCCTTCTATGCGTCTACATCACACACACACTCTGTCACACACACTCACACACACACACACACACACACACACACACACACACACACACACACACACACACACACACACACACTCTGTCACACACATACACACTCTGTCACACACACACACACTGTCACACACACACACATACACACACACACACACACACACACACACACACACACACACACACACACACTCTGTCACACACATACACACACACACACACACACTCTGTCACACACACACACACACACACACATACACACACACACACACACACACTCTGTCACACACACACACATACACACACACACACACACACACTCTGTCACACACACACACACTCTGTCACACACACACACACACACACACTCTGTCACACACACACACACACTCTGTCACACACATACACACTCTGTCACACACACACACTGTCACACACACACACACACACTGTCACACACACACACACACACACTGTCACACACACACACACTCTGTCACACACATACACACTCTGTCACACACACACACACACACACACTGTCACACACACACACACACACACTGTCACACACACACACACACACACTGTCACACACACACACACTCTGTCACACACATACACACACTGTCACACACACACACACTCTGTCACACACATACACACTCTGTCACACACACACACACACATACACACACACACACTCTGTCACACACACACACACATACACACTCTGTCACACACACACATACACACACACACACTCACACACACTGTCACACACACACTCTGTCACACACACACACACACACACTCTGTCACACACACACACACACACACACACACACACACACACACACACACTCTGTCACACACACACACACTCTGTCACACACACACACACACACACTCTGTCACACACACACACATACACACTCTGTCACACACACACACACACTCTGTCACACACACACACACACACACTGTAACACACACACACTGTCACACACACACACTGTCACACACACATACACTCTGTAACAGTCGCACACACTCACACACACTCCCTCTGTCACACACACACTCCTTCTATGCGTCTATATCACACACACACTCTGTCTACATCACACACACACTCTGTCACACACACATACACTCTGTAACACTCACACACACTCACACACACCCACATTGTCACACACACATACACTGTAACACTCACACATACACACTCCTATGCGTCTACATCACACACTCTGTGTAACACACACACTCTGTAACACACACACACTGTAACTCACACACACACACTCTGTAACACACACACTCACACACTCACTTGCTCGTATTTTAAATTTAATCTAGGTTTTATTTCATTCCATTATCTTAAATACTGGTCCTTTATAAGTAACAACCTTCTTGATAAATGTCATTGTTTTTAATCATATTCCTAATAATTTCATATTATTGTTTGTTTTTATTTATTCATACTGAACTTGTTGTATGTTATGGCATCACGGAGTGCTATGTTTACATGTGAACATTGTTGTATGTTGTGGGGTCACAGAGTGTTATGTTTACATGTGAACATTGTTGTTGTATGTTATGGGGTCACGGAGTGCTATGTTTACATATCTGTTTGTGTTGCTGCTTCGGGCCATACAGTGCATTCACAAAATAATCAGACCCCTTCACTTTTTCCACATTTTGTTACGTTACAGCCTTATTTTAAAATGGATTAAAACATTTTTTTTAATCATCAATCTATACACATTACCCCATAATAAAAAAGCGAAAACAGGTGTTTAGAAATTTTTTCAAAGTAATTAAAAAGAAATAACTGAAATATCACATTTACATAAGTATTCAGACCCTTTACGATGACACTCAAAATCGAGCTTAGGTTCATCCTGTTTCCATTGATTATCCTTGAGATGTTTCTACAACTTGATTGGAGTCCACCAGTGGTAAATTAAATTGATTAGACATGATTTGGAAAGGCACGCACCTGTCTATATAAGGTCCCACAGTTGACAGTGCATGTCAAAGCAAAAACCAAGCCACGAAGATGAAGATGAAGGAATTGTCCGTAGACCTCCGAGACAGGATTGTGTCGAGACACAGATCTGGGGAAGGGTATAAAACAATTTCTGCAGCATTGCAGGTCCCGAAGAGCACAGTGGCCTCCGTCATTCTTAAATGGAAGAACTTTGGAACCACCAGGACTCTTCATAGAGCTGGCCGCCCGGCCACACTGAGCAATCGGGGGAGAAGGGCCTTGGTCAAGGAGGTGACCAAGAACCCGATGGTCACTCTGACAGAGCTCCAGAGTTCCTCTGTGAAGATGGGAGAACCTTCCAGAAGGACAATTATATCTGCAGCACTCCACCAATCAGGCCTTTATGGAAGAGAGGCCATATAGAAGCCACTCCTCAGTAAAAGGCATATGACAGCCCGCTTGGAGTTTGTCAAAAGGCACCTAAAGGACTCTCAGACCATGAGAAACAAGATTCTGGTCTAATGAAACGAAGATTGAACTCTTTGGCCTGAATGCCAAGCGGCACCGCTCATCGCCTGGCCAATACCATACCTACGGTGAAGCATGGTGGTGGCAGCATCATGCTGTGGGGATGTTTTTCAGCGGCAGGAACTGGGAGACTAGACAGGATTGAGGGCAAGATGAACGGAGCAAAGTACAGACAGATCCTTGATGAAAACCTGCTCCAGAGCATTCTGGACCTCAGACTGGGGCAGAGGTTCACCTTCCAACAGGACAACATCCTAAGCACACAGCCAAGACAACGCAGGAGTGGCTTCGTGACAAGTCTGTGAATGTCCTTGAGTGGCCCAGCCAGAGCCCGGACTTGAACCCGATCGAACATCTCTGGAGGGATCTGAAAATAGCTGTGCATCGATGCTCCCCATCCAACCTGACAGAGCTTGAGAGGATCTGCAGAGAAGAATGGGAGAAATTACCCAAATACAGGTGTGCCAAGCTTGTAGCGTCATACCCAAGAAGACTTGAGGCTGTAATCGCTGCCAAAGGTGCCTCAACAAAGTACTGAGTAAAGTACTCAGTAAAGTACTGAATACTTATATAAATGTGATATTTCAGTTATTTATTTTTACTTACTTTGCAAAAATTTCTAAAAACCTTTTTTTAACTTTTTTATTATGGGGTATTGTGTGTAGATTAATGATAAAAAAAGAATTTAATCAATTTTAAAATAAGGCTGTTACGTAGCAAAATGTGGGAAAAGTGAAGGGGTCTTCATCCCAACTTGTCCACACCGACCAACATGTCCCAGCTGCACTAGTCCGTATTTGGCCCATATCTCCTCCAAACCTGTACCTATCCATGTACCTGTCTGTTTCTTAAACATTGGGATAGTACCTGCATCAACTACCTCCTCTGGCGGCTCAGTCCATACATACACCACCCTTTGTGTGAAAAAGTTAACCCTCAGATTCCTATTAAATATATTCTCTCTGGTATTAACTCAAACCTATGTCCTCTGGTCCTCAGTTCATCTACTCTGGGCAAGAGACCCTGTGAATCTAGCCGATCTATTTTTCTCATGATTTTAGACACCTCTGCAAGATCACTCCACATCCTCCTGCGCTCCAAAGAATAGAGTCCCAGCCTACTCAATCTCTCCCTATAGCTCACACCCTCTAGTCCTGGCAACATCCTCAGTTTCAGTCTCCCCCCTGACAGAAGGGGGGAGGAGTTGTACAGTTTGATAGCCGCAGGGAAGAAAGATCTCCTGTGGCGTTTTTGTGCTGCATCTTGGTGGATTAAAACATCCCAACTATTGGCATCCTAAATTGAGGTAGAAGAAGGGTCATGACCCAAAAGGTTACCTATCCATGTTCCCCACAGATGCTGCCTGACCCGCTGAGTTACTCCAGCACTCTGTGAAACGTCACCTATCCATGTTCTCCACAGATGCTGCCTGACCCACTGAGTTACTCCAGCACTCTGTGAAACGTCACCTATTCTTGTTCTCCACAGATGCTACCTGACCCGCTGAGTTACTCCAGCATTTTATGTCTTCTGTTGCAAACCAGTGCCTGCAATTCGTTGTATCTTTAAATTACCTAAATTATATTTCTAAGCCATATTCACTTGCACTTTGACAAATAAATAAATTCACTTTGCAGTTGACATAAACACATTGGAAGCTGGCATGCATTGAGTATAAAAGTATTTAATGTGCTTCCTGCAGCTACATTCCCATCAAAGTGGTGGTGATGCCTGTCTTATCTTTTGAAGATCAGGGGAAGTTGAGGTGCTGTTTTGATCTTGAATTTCTACCTACAACAGAACAAAACTATAGTTAAAGACTGTTAACCAACTCTAACTACACATTAGACATTGTACCACACAGGTCGCGGTTGGTAGGCAGTGGACAACAGAGTAAATGGTAATCATCATTTAATGTTATTTAATGGAAATGATTCCCCTTGGAAACAAAGGAATAATATTCAGTATTCTCCAATCTGCTGTGACCTTGCCTGTAGCTGGACAGGACACAAAGGTCACCAATCTGCTGTGACCTTGCCTGTAGCTGGACAGGACACAAAGGTCACCAATCTTCTGTGACCTTGCCTGTAGCTGGACAGGACACAAAGGTCACCAATCTGCTGTGACCTTGCCTGTAGCTGGACAGGACACAAAGGTCACAGCAGAATTCCTGGCACACATTCCCTCTTTTGTTCTTGTTTTTTTCTTAAACTTTTAATACACATTAAAAATGCCTCAAGGATCTCCCTTTGTACCTGGTAATAAAAGGCCCAACTTGCCCACTCTGACCAAGGTGCTCCATCTACACTAGTCCCACCTGCCCACGTTTGGCCCATATCTCTCGAAACCAGTCCTGTCCATGTGCCTGTCCAAATATCTTTTAAATGTTGTTATCGTACCTGCCTTAACTATCTCCTCCTGCAGCTCGTTCCATACACCAACCACCCTCTGTAAAAGAAACTTGCCCTCCAGAGTAAACAGGTAAAACTCACAAGAGGTCACACTTTAAAGTAAATGTGGTGTGAGAACGAGTGAATGGCTCCAGGAAAAGAACATATCTAAGACACGTCAATGAGGAGTTAGACTGCAGCTGATGATGTGCACAGAAATGAAACCCCCACCTTGCAGGTCATGCAACGTAGCATTAAACCAATCATGCCTCACTTTCAATGGTATCATTCATAGAAACATAGAAAATAGGTGCAGGAGGCCATTCGGCCCTTTGAGCCAGCACCGCCATTCATTGTGATCATGGCTGATTGTCCACAATCAGTAACCCATGCCTGCCTTCTCCCCATATCCCTTGATTCCACTAGCCCCTAGAGCTCTATCTAACTCTCTTAAATCCATCCAGTGATTTAGCCTCCACTGCCCTCTGTGGCAGAGAATTCCACAAATTCACAACTCTCTGGGTGAAAAAGTTCCTTCTCACCTCAGTTTTAAATGGCCTCCTCTTTATTCTAAGAATGTGACCCCTGGTTCTGGACTCGCCCAACATTGGGAACATTTTTCCTGCATCTAGCTTCTCCAGTCCTTTTATAATTTTATATGTTTCTATAAGATCCCCTCTCATCCTTCTAAACTCCAGTGAATATAAGCCTAGTCTTTCTAATCTTTCCTCATATGTCAGTCCCGCCATCCCAGGGATCAATCTCGTGAAGCTACGCTGCACTGCCTCAATTACAAGGATGTCCTTCCTTAAATTAGAAGACCAATTCTGTGCACAATATTCCAGATGTGGTCTCACCAGGGCCCTATACAACTGCAGAACCTCTTTACTCCTATACTGAAATCCTCTCGTTATGAAGGCCAACATGCCATTAGCTTTCTTATTCACAAACCACAAAACAAGTCAACTAAATTGCTGAACGATTTTTTGAAGGTCAAAACGTTAATCCTCTTGCTATCTAACCCAGTGCCAAAAAGCAATTTATAAATTAGGTTCATGTAACATAATGATTGTTTGGAACATAATGTACAGGTGGAGATGGAAAGCTCTGCTCCAGACAGTGCCTCCTCTGTGGACAAATCACGGGGACAGGTGTGTCCTTCCTCGCTGTTTGCAAGTCTCTGTTCAAAACATGCACTGCCTTTACACCAGTGAGACGCAGCGTAGCTATGCAACCGTGTCACCAACACAAGCTCGGTCCGCCAAACAAACATAGAGAAATAGGTGTAGGAGGAGGCCATTCAGCCCTTCGAGCTAGCACCGCCATTCAATATTGTCACGGCTGATCATCTAAAAACAGTTGCCCGTTCCTGTTTTATTTCCCCATATCCCTTGGTTCCGTTAGCTGTAAGAGCCAAATCTAACTCTCTCTTCAAAACATCCAGTGAATTGGCTTCCACTGCCTTCTGTGACAGAGAATTCTGCAGATTCATAACTCTCTAGGTGAAAATCTTTTTCCACATCTCAGTCCTAAATAGCCTACCCCTTATTCTTAAACTGTGATACCTGGTTTTGAATTCCCCCAACATTGGGAACATTTTCCCTGCATCTCGCCTGTCCAATCCTTTTAGAATTTTACATGTTTCTATAAAATCTCCTCTCATCCTAAATTCCAGTGAATACAAGCTCAGTTAAACCAGTCTTTCATCATATGTCAGTCCCACATCCCGGGTTTTAACCTGGTGAACCTACGCTGCACTTCCTCAAAAGCAATAATGTCCTTCCTCAAATTAGGAGACCAAAACTGCACACAATACTTCAGGTGTGGTCTCACCAGGGCCCTGTACACATTATACTGCATTATACTGCATCTGCCATGCATTTGCCCACTTACCCAACCTGTCCAAGTCTGCCCAACCTGTCCAACCTACCTGCAGCCTCATAGAATCCTCAACACAGCTCACACTGCCACCCAGCTTTGTGTTATCCGCAAACTTGGAGATGTCAAATTTAATTCCCTCGTCTAAATCATTTGTAAATAACTGGGGTCCCAGCACCGACCTTTGGGGCACCCCAATAGTCACTGCCTGCCATTCTGAAAAGGACCCGTTAATTCCTACTCTTTGCTTCCTGTCTGCCAACCAGTTCTCTATCCATGCCAATACCCTACCCCCAATACCACCATGTGCTCTAATTTTGCACTCATCTCTTGTGTGGGACCTTGTCAAAGGGTTTTTGAAAGTCCAGGTACACCACATCCACTGGCTCCTCCTTATCCATTTTACATGTTACATCCTCAAAAAATTTCAGAAGATTAGTCAAGCATGATTTCCTCTTCATAAATCCATGCTGACTTTGACTGATCCTGTCACTGGTTTCCAAATGGGCTTCTATAACATCTTTAACAATCTTTAACAATCTTTAATAATCAGCTCAAGCATCTTCCCCACTACCGATGTAAGGCTAACTGGTCTATAATTACCCGTTTTCTCTCTCCCTCCTTTCTTAAAAAGTGGGGTTACATTGTCTACTCTCCAGTTCACAGGAACTGATCCAGAGTCGAGAGAACATTGGAAAATGATCACTAATGCAGCCACCTCCTTGAGTACTCTAGGATGCAGACCATCGGGCCCTGGGGATTTATCTGCCTTCAGTCCCAACAGTTTACCGAACACCATTTCCTGACTAATATGGATTCCCTTCAGTTCCTCCCACCCACTAGATCCTCAGTCCCCTAGTATTTCTGGGAGATTGTTTGTGTCTTCCTTGGTGAAGACAGAACCAAAGTACTCATTTATCTGTTCTGCCATTTCCTTGTTTCCCATTATAAATTCACCTGTCTCTGATTGTAAGGGACCTACATTTGTCTTCACTAATCTTTTCCTTTTTACATATCTAAAGAAGCTTTTACAGTCAGTTCTTATATTCCCTGCAAGCTTTTTTTCATGTTCTATTTGCCCCTCTCTAAAATAACCCCTTTGACCTCCTCTGTTGAGTTCTAAATTTCCCCCAGTCCTCCGGTTTGCTGCTTCCTCTGGCCAATTTATACGCCCCTTCCTTGGGTTTAACTCAACCCTTGATATCCCTCGTCAGCCACGATTGAACCGCCTTCCTCGTTTTATTTTTTCGCCAGACAGACTCGCACCCGCCAAGCTTCGCAGAGAGTTCTTCACTCATAGGCTGGTGTGCAAGGCCCCATCGGATGCCAAACATCCTTTGCACCACCTCGCCCAGGATTCACAGCAACTGGGACCTCAACACCTGTCATCTCGTCACCCTTTCTCCCGTCATGCAGCGACCCTCTGTGATTCCGGTTTCAACATACTAGGAGCATGGAGAACCAGCTGGGAACAGACATCGCCACCTCCTCAATTCACTGTCGGACCGAACACCACAGCCTCACCCGGCTCGGACACGCCCCGCAAAGAGTGGGTCACCCTGAACCGGCTCCACACAGGGGTCGGCCGGATCAACGCCAACGTGCATCGTTGGGGATTGTGTCCATCAGCAGCCTGCGTGTGTGGAGCAGACCAGCAAACAGCGCAGCACGGCATTCTCGACTGCACCGTCCTCCGTCCCCCTGGTGGAGGGGTAGACCTCACAGCCCTCGACAACAGCACATTGCACTGGCTACAGCGCCTGGAGGGCATTACATAACTCCTGCTGCCTCAAACACAAGAAGAAGCCAGACAGGGATGAACAATTTCTGAAGTTCATCCATTCGGTCTTTAAATCTTTGCCATTGCATTTCCAACGTCAACTCTTTAAGTATAATTTGCCAGTCTATCCTAGCCATTTCCCGTCTCTTATCTTCAAAGTCTCCTTTCTTTAAGTTCAGGACCCTAGTCTGTGAATTAACCGTGGTCCACGGTCTGAATTAACTCACTTTTGTTCTTATCCTTTTCCCAAACTTCCATCTTGCTCCTAATACACATAAAAAATGCCTCAAGGATCTCCTTTTGTACCTTATAATAAAAGGCCAACTTGCCCACACTGACCAAGGTGCCCCATCTACACTAGTCCCACCTGCCCGCGTTTGGCCATATCCCTCGAAACTAGTCCTGTCCATGTGCCTGTCCAAATATCTTTTAAATGTTGTTATCGTACCTGCCTTAACTATCTCCTCTTTCAGCTCGTTCCATACACCAACCACCCTCTGTAAAAGAAACTTGCCCTCCAGAGTAAACAGGTAAAACTCACAAGAGGTCACACTTTAAAGTAAATGTAGGGTGTGAACGGCTCCAGGTAAAGAACATATCTAAGACACGTCAATGAGGAGTTAGACTGCAGCTGATGATGTGCACAGAAATGAAACCCCCACCTTGCAGGTCATGCAACATAGCATTAAACCAATCATGCCTCACTTTCAATGGTATCATTCACAAACCACAAAACAAGTCAACTAAATTGCTGAACGATTTTTTGAAGGTCAAAACGTTAATCCACTTGCTATCTAACCCAGTGCCAAAAAGCAATTTATAAATTAGGTTGATGTAACATAATGATTGTTTGGAACATAATGTACAGGTGGGGATGGAAAGCTCTGCTCCAGGCAGTGCCTCCTCTGTGGACAAATCACGGGGACAGGCGTGTCCTTCCTCGCTGTTTGCAAGTCTCTATTCAAAACATGCACTGCCTTTACACCAGCAAGACGCAGCGTAGCTATGCAACCGTGTCACCAACACACGCTCGGTCCGCCAAACATAGAAACATAGAAAAATAGGTGTAGGAGTAGGCCATTCAGCCCTTCAAGCCAGCACCGCCATTCAATATGATTACGGCTGATCGTCTAAAAGCAGTTGCCCGTTCCTGGTTTTTTCCCCATATCCCTTGGTTCCGTTAGCTGTAAGAGCCAAATCTAACTCTCTCTTCAAAACATTCAGAGAATTGGCCTCCACTGCCTTCCGTGGCAGAGAGCTCCACACATTCACAACTCTCTGGGTGAAAACGTTTTTCCACGTCTCAGTCCTAAATAGCCGACCCCTTATTCTTAAACTGTGACCCCTGGTTCTGGACTCCCTCAACATTGGGAACATTTTTCCTGCATCTAACCTGTCCAATCCTTTAAGAATTTCACATGTTTCTATAAAATTCCCTTTCATCCTAAATTCTAGTGAATACAAGCCCAGTTGAACCAGTCTTTCATCATATGTCAGTACCGCCATCCCAGGTTTTAACCTGGTAAACCTACGCTGCACTTCCTCAAAAGCAATAATATCCTTCCTCAAATTTGGAGACCAAAACTGCACACAATACTCCGGGAGCGGTCTCACCAGGGCCCTTTACAACTGCAGTAGGACCTCCTTGCTCCTAAACTCAAATCCTCTTGCAATGAAGGCCAACATGCCATTTGCTTTCTTCACTACCTGCTGTACCTGCACGCTTACTTTCAGTGACTGATGTACAAGCACACCCAGGTTTCGTTGCACCACCTCTTTTCTTAATCTGACACCATTCAGATAATAATTTGCCTTCCTGTTCTTGCCAAATAAGTGGATAACCTCACATTTGTCCACATTATACTGCATCTGCCACGCATCCGCCCACTCACCCAACCTGTCCAAGTCACTCTGCAGCTTCATAGCATCCTCATCGCAGCTCACACTGCCACCCAGCTTTGTGTCATCTGCAAACGTAGAGATGTCACATTTAATTCCCTCGTCTAAATTGTTAATATATATTGTAAATAGCTGCGGTCCCAGCACCGAGCCTTGCGGCACCCCACTAGTCACTGCCTGCCATTCTGAAAAGGACCCGTTAATTCCTACTCTGCTTCCTGTCTGCCAACCAGTTCTCTATCCATGCCAATACACTACCCCCAATACCATGTGCTCTAATTTTGCACACTAATCTCTTGTGTGAGACCTTGTCAAAGGCTTTTTGAAAGTCCAGATCCACCATATCCACTGGCTCTCCCTTATCCATTCTACTTGTTACATCCTCAAAAAATTCCAGAAGATTAGTCAAGCATGATTTCCCCTTCATAAATCCATGCTGACTTTGCTCTGCTTTCCAAATGCGCTGCTATGACATCTTTAATAATCGACTCAAGCATCTTCCCCACTACCGATGTAAGGCTAACTGGTCTATAATTCCCCGTTTTCTCTCTCCCTCCTTTCTTTAAAAGTGGAGTTACATTGTCTACCCTCCAGTCCACAGGAACTGATCCAGTCGAGGGAACATTGGAAAATGATCACCAATGCATCCACGATTTCTTGGGCCACCTCCTCGAGTACTCTGGGATGCAGACCATCAGGCCCTGGGGATTTATAATAATAATAATAATAATAATAATTCATTTATTTTATATAGCGCCTTTCCAGAAGCTCAAAGCGCTTTACAAAAACAATCAACATAAAAACAAACAGACAAACTATCCTAACGGAAAAGCGGCGAATAAACAACGCCAGCGTCCTCTCACGTCAGGGTCCGGCAGTAGACATCAAAAAGCACAGGACACACAGATACAATTTTTACACAAACTGCCATCACAGTGATTGCTCTAGGCATACCCTCACTGTGATGGAAGGCAAAGTCTTATCTCCTCCTCATTCTTCTCCCGTGGTGCCACGAGGTGATCGAGGCTCCCAACTTTTTGAAGCCCCCACCGGGCGATGGAAAGTCCCAGGGCCGAGTCGAGCAGGCCGATGAAAGTCCTGAGCCCCCACTGGGCGATGGAAAGTCCCAGGGCCGAGCCGAGCAGGCCGATGAAAGTCCTGAGCCCCCACCGGGCGATGGAAAGTGCTGCGGCCGAGCCACGCAGGGCGATGAAGGGCCTGCGGGCGGGTCGATCATACCTCGCACTTCGGGGCGGTCGAAGTTGCTACGGCTGGAGCTCCCGAAAGCCGGTCGCCAGCCAGGGACCTGCGAACTCCCGATGTTGCGGTCTGCAGGGCCCACGGCCGAAGCCTCCGAGATGGTAAGTCCAGGCCCTGCGACCGGAGTCTTCAAGGTCGATCCCAGCTGGAGGCCGCCGACTCCATGATGTTAGGCCGTAGCGCGAACGGAGATACGACACGGTAAAGGTCGCATCTCCGTTGAGGAGGAGATTTGAAAAAAGGTTTCCCCCAACCCCCCCACCACCCCCCCACATACACAGAGTTAAAAATAAAACAAAACGTACATTAAACGATGACAATAGACAAAAAAACAAAAAAAAGACAGAGAGACTGCCGGTGAGCCGCAGCTGCAGAACACAGCCACGCCCCTCTGCCTTTAGTCCCAACAGTTTACCGAACACCATTTCCTGACTAATATGGATTCCCTTCAGTTCCTCCCACCCACTAGATCCTCAGTCTCCTAGTATTTCGGGGAGATTGTTTGTGTCTTCCTTGGTGAAGACAGAACCAAAGTACTTGTTTAACTGTTCTGCCATTTCCTTGTTTCCCATTATAAATTCACCTGTCTCTAATTGTAAGGGACCTATATTTAGCTTCACTAATCATTTCTTTTTTACATATCTAAAGAAGCTTTTGGAGTCAGTTTTTATATTCCCCGCAAGCTTTCTTTCTTGCTCTTTACCCCCTCTTAATTAACCCCTTTGTCCTCCTCTGTTGAATTCTAAATTCCCTCCAGTCCTCCGGTTTGCTGCTCCCTCTGGCCAATTTATGCCTTTTCCTTGGATTTAACTCTATCCTTGACTTCCCTCGTCAGCCACGGTTGAGCCACCTTTCCCGTTTTATTTTTTCGCCAGACAAGGATGAACAATATCTGGGGTTCATCCATGCGGTCTTTAAATCTTTGCCATTGCATCTCCACCGTCAACCCTTTAAGTATAATTTGCCAGTCTATCCGAGCCAATTCTCGTCTCATACCATCAAAGTTACCTTTCTTTACGTTCAGGACCCTAGTCTCTGAATTAACCATGATCCACAGTCTGAATTAACTGTGTCATTTTCTATCCTGATGCAGAATACCACCATATTATGGTCACTGTTGCCGAAGAGGCTTTGCACAAAAAGATCACTAACCAATCCTTCCTCATTACACAATACCTAGTCTAGGATGGCCTGCCCTCCAGTTGGTTCTTCTACATATTGGTTTAAAAACCATCCCGTATATATTCCAGGGAATCCCCCTCCTCAGAGCCGCCTTCAGTGACAGCAGCCACACCAATCAGCAGCCTGTCTTTTCGTCTTTTTCGTTATTGTTAAAATGTATTTTGTGTGTTTTGTTGCTTTTTATTGGTATGACTGTATGGCAAATGAAATTCCTCGTATGTTGCAAAACACGCTTGGCTAATAAAGTATGATTATGATTATGATTATGATATTGATAATTATGCTACCAATTTGATTGGCCTGATCTATATGTAGATTAAAGTCATCGATGATAATAGACAATAGACAGTAGGTGCAGGAGGTGGTCATTCGGCCCTTCGAGCCAGCACCGCTATTCAATGTAATCATGGCTGACCAATCACAATCAGTACCCCTTTCGTGCCCTCTCCCCATACCCCCTGACTCCGCTATCATTAAGAGCTCTATCTAACTCTCTCTTGAAAGCATCCAGAGAATCGGCCTCCACTGCCTTCTGAGGCTGGGAATGCCACAGATTTATAACTCTCTGAGTGAAACCGTTTTTCCTTATCTCCGTTCTAAATGGCCTACCCCTTATTCTTAAAATGTGGCCCCTGGTTCTGGACTCCCCCAACATTGGGAACATGTTTCCAGCCTCTAGCTTGTCCAATCCCTTAATAATCTTCTATGTTTCAATAAGATCCCCTCTCATCCTTCTAAATTCCAGTGTGTACAAGCCCAGTCGCTCCAGTCTTTCAACATATGACAGTCCCGCCATTCCGAGAATTAACCTAGTGAACCTATGCTGCACTCCCTCAATAGCAAGAATGTCCTTCCTCAAATTTGGAGACCAAAACTGCACACAATACTCCAGGCGTGGACTCACTAGGGCCCTGTACAACTGCAGAAGGACCTCTTTGCTCCTAAACTCAAATCCTCTTGCAATGAAGGCCAACATGCCATTTGCTTTCTTCACTACCTGCTGTACCTGCACGCTTACTTTCAGTGACTGATGTACAAGCACACCCAGGTCTCGTTGCACCACCTCTTTTCTTAATCTGACACCATTCAGATAATAATTTGCCTTCCTGTTCTTGCCAAATAAGTGGATAACCTCACATTTGTCCACATTATACTGCATCTGCCACGCATCCGCCCACTCAGTTATGTCTCCTTGTTGAAAGACTGGAGCGACTAGGCTTGTATACACTGGAATTTAGAAGGATGAGAGGAGATCTTATCGAAACGTATAAGATTATTAAGGGGTTGGACACGTTAGAGGCAGGAAACATGTTCCCAATGTTGGGGGAGTCCAGAACAAGGGGCCACAGTTTAAGAATAAGGGGTAGGCCATTTAGAACTGAGATGAGGAAAACCTTTTTCAGTCAGAGAGTTGTGAATCTGTGGAATTCTTTGCCTCAGAAGGCAGTGGGGGCTAATTCTCTGAATGCATTCAAGAGAGAGCTAGATAGAGCTCTTAAGAATAGCGGAGTCAGGGGGTATGGGGAGAAGGCAGGAACGGGGTACAGATTGAGAATGATCAGCCATGATCACATTGAATGGCGGTGCTGGCTCGAAGGGCCGAATGGCCTCCTCCTGCACCTATTGTCCTCCTCAATGTTCACACTGCCACCCAGCTTTGTGTCACCTGCAGATTTGCTAACTGCCAAGGCCTGCTGGATCTCCCGGTTGCCATTTACATGAACTCTCCTTCCCATTCCTGACCTTTCTGTCCTGGGCCTCCTCCACTGTCACAGTGTGGCCACAAGCAAACGGGCAGAAAAGCACCTCATATTCCGCTTGGGTAGCTTACAACCCAGTGGTACGGACACTGGATTTTCAATTTAAGGTGACTAACCTGCAAACAATCCCCTTGCCCTTTTTATCCACTGCCTTCCATGTGTCCTCCATGGATGCACAACCCTTTGTCCCCTTTTCCCGCTCTCCATCTCCTTCCACCATTATTCCTTCCTCTGGCTTTGAATAGCACGCTTCTTCTATTTTTATCCCACACCTTTAATCTTTTCATCTCAGGCCTTTGTCTCCTCACCTGTATCCGTCTATCACTTGCCTGACTTAATCTCAACCCCGCCTCTCTTCTGAATTTCTCTCGCCCCCCACCACAATCAGTCTGTAGAAGGGTCCCTATCGGAAACATCACCTCTGCATGTTCTCCACAGATGCTGTCTGACCCGCTGAGTTACTCCAGCACTCTGTGAAACGTCACCTATCCATGTTCTCCACAGATGCTGTCTGACTCGCTGAGTTATTCCAGCACTCTGTGAAACGTCACCTATCCATGTTCTCCACAGATGCTGCCTGACCCGCTGAGTTACTCCAGCATTTTGTGTCTATCTTTGATTTAAACCAGAGTCTGCAGTTCTTTCCAATACATAAGATGTTTACAGACTGCTTAATTTAGTTACCAAATTTTAAAAAAAACTTTAGTCTCTCTATAATCTTATTGTGTGTGCCGAAATGTACCACCACAAAGGAAGTCCCGAGCTATTTATTGTCCTGGACATTTCCTGTAAATGTCTCGGTCTTGCAAATGTTACCAGTTGTACACCAAATACTGTTTGTCGGTTAAGATATTAAACCGAGGACACTGTAAATGAAAGTTCCTTGTAAGTGGCGTCACTA
Source organism: Rhinoraja longicauda (assembly GCF_053455715.1). Taxonomy (NCBI): domain Eukaryota; kingdom Metazoa; phylum Chordata; class Chondrichthyes; order Rajiformes; family Arhynchobatidae; genus Rhinoraja; species Rhinoraja longicauda. Next base: position 90,675,713 of record NC_135955.1, read on the forward strand.
GTGGGGTGGCCAAGGCTTTGACACATTGGCCTTTATCAGTCAGAGCATTGAGTACAGGATTTTTGGTGTTCTGCTGCAGTTGTACAAGACATTGGTAAGAGTATTGTGTTCAGTTTTGGTCAACCTGTAGGGGGAAATATGTTGTTAACCTGGAAAGTACCGAGACGATTTACGAGGATGTTTCCAGGGCATGAGGGCCAAGCAATGGGGAGAGGTTGAGCAGCCTCGGACAATAGACAATAGGTGCAGGAGGAGGCCATTCGGCCCTTTGAGCCAGCACCGCCATTCAAGGTGATCATGGCTGACTTTATTCATTGAAAAGCAGGAGGACAAGGTGTACAGAACCACGAGGGGAATAGATAGGGTAAGGTGTACAGGGTGTACAGGTGTACAGGGTGTACAGGGTGTAAGGTGTACAAGGTGTACAGAACCACGAGGGGAATAGATAGGGTAAGGTGTACAGGGTGTACAGGTGTACAGGTGTACAGGGTGTAAGGTGTACAAGGTGTACAGGGTGTAAGGTGTACAGGTGTACAGGGTGTACAGGGTGTACAGGGTGTAAGGTGTACAAGGTGTACAGAACCACGAGGGGAATAGATAGGGTAAGGTGTACAGGATGTACAGGGTGTAAGGTGTACAGGTGTACAGGGTGTACAGGGTGTAAGGTGTACAGGTGTACAGGGTGTAAGGTGTACAGGTGTACAGAACCAGGAGGGGAATAGATAGGGTAAGTACAGTCTTTTACCCAGAGTAGGGGAATCAAGAATCAGAGGGCATTGGTTTAAGGTGCGAGGGGAAAGATTTAATAAGAAGCTAGAGGTGTATAAAATTATGAGAGGAATAGATTAGGTAGATGCACAGAGTCTCTTGTCCAGAGTAGGTGAATCAAGGACCAGAGGACATAGGTTTAAGTTAAAACCAGAGGGAATACATTTAATAGGACTTTGTGGGTTAACTTTTCCACACAAAAGGTGGTGTGTATATAGAACGGGCTGGCAGGGTAGGTAGTTGAGGCAGGTACTATTGCATCATTTAAAATACATTTAGACAGGTACATGGACAGGACAGGGTTGGAGGGACATGAGCAAAATGCTGGTAGGAGGGACTGGCGTGGATGGGACAGTTTGGTCAGTGTGGGCAGGTTGGGTTTCGGTCAGTTTGGGCAGTGTGGGCAGGTTGGGTTTCCATGCTCTATGACTCTATGAGTTCCTGACATAAATACAGACAGATTCCCAACATCAGGAAGTTTTGAGCAGATTCCTGTAATCTCCACTCCGGCACAACAAAGCCCTGTAGCGGTGACTCCTGCCGATCATGCATGGCTCTGGGCACATAAGTCATTATATACATACATGTATACAAACACATACAACTATGCACATAATATACATATACATCTATACATATGCACATATATACATATGCAGTGTGAACTGTGAGGAGGATGCTATGAGGATGCAGGGTGACTTGGACAGGTTAACGGGTCCCTTTCAGAATGGCAGGCAGTGACTAGTGGGGTAACGCAAGGCTCGGTGCTGGGACCACAGCTATTTACAATATACATTAATGACTTGGATGAAGGGATTAAAAGTACCATTAGCAAATTTGCAGATGATACAAAGCTGGGTGGTAGTGTGAACTGTGAGGAAGATGCTATGAGGTTGCAGAGTGACTTGGACAGGTTGTGTGATTGGGCAGATGCATGGCAAATGCAGTTTAATGTGGATAAATATGAGGTTATCCAGTTTGGTGGTAAGAACAGGAAGGCAGATTATTATCTGAATGATGTCAAGCTAGGAAAAGGGGAAGTACAACGAGATCTGGGTGTTCTAATTCATCAGTCACTAAAAGTAAGCATGCAGGTACAGCAGGCAGTGAAGAAAGCTAATGACATGTTGGCCTTCATGACAAGAGGAGTTGAGCATAGGACGAAAGAGGTCCTTCTGCAGTCGTACAGGGCCCTAGTGAGACCGCACCTGGAGTACTGTGTGGTTTTGGTACCAAATTTGAGGAAGGACATTCTTACTATTGAGGGCGTGCAGCGTAGGTTTACTAGGTTAATTCCCAGAATGGCGGCTCTGTCGTATGTTGAAAGAATGGAGCGACTAGGCTTGTATACACTGGAATTTAGAAGGATGAGAGGGGATCTTATTGAAACATAAGATTATTAAGGGATTGGACAAGTTAGAGGCAGGAAACATGTTCCCGATGTTGTGGGACTCCCAAACCAGGGGCCACAGTTTAAGAATAAGGGGTAGGCCATTTAGAATGGAGATGAGGAAAAACATCTTCACCCAGAGAGTTGTAAATCTGTGGAACTCTCTGCCTCAGAAAGCAGTGGAGGGTAATTCCCTGGATGCTTTCAAGAGAGAGTTAGATAGAACACTATGACAGCGGAGTCAAGGGATATGGGGAGAAGGCAGGAACGGGGTACTGATTATAGACAATAGACAATAGGTGCAGGAGTAGGCCATTCGGCCCTTCAAGCCAGCACCACCATTCAATGTGATCATGGCTGATCATTCTCAATCAGTACCCCGTTCCTGCCTTCTCCCCATACCCCCTGACTCCGCTATCCTTAAGAGCTCTATCTAGCTCTCCCTTGAATGCATTCAGAGAATTGGCCACCACTGTCTTCTGAGGCAGAGAATTCCACAGATTTACAACTCTCTGATTGAAAATGTTTTTCCTCATCTCCGTTCTAAATGGCCTACCCCTTATTCTTAAACTGTGGCCCCTGGTTCTGGACTCCCCCAACATTGGGAACATGTTTCAAGCCCCTAACCTATCCAACCCCTTAATAATCTTATATGTTCCGATAAGATCCTCTCTCTTCCTTCTAAATTCCAGTGTATACAAGCCTAGTCGCTCCAGTCTTTCAACATATGACAGTCCCGCCATTCCGGGAATTAACCTAGTAAACCTACGCTGCACGTCCTCAATAGCAAGAATATCCTTCCTCAAATTTGGAGACAAAAATTGCACACAGTACTCCAGGTGCGGTCTCACTAGGGCCATGTACAACTGCAGAAGGACCTCTTTGCTCCTATACTCAACTCCTCTTGTTATGAAGGCCAACATTCCATTGGCTTTCTTCACTGCCTGCTGTACCTGCATGCTTCCTTTCAGTGACTGATGCACTAGGCCACCCAGAACTCGTTGTACGTCCCCTTTTCTTAACTTGACACCATTCAGATAATAATCTGCCTTCCTATTCTTACCACCAAAGTGGATAACCTCACTTATCCACATTAAACTGCATCTGCCATGCACCCGCCCACCCACACAACCTGTCCAAGTCACCCTGCAACCTCATAGCATCTTCTTCACAGTTCACACTGCCACCCAGCTTTGTATCATCTGCAAATTTGCTAATGGTACTTTTAATCCCTTTATCCAAGTCATTAATGTATATTGTAAATAGCTGGGGTCCCAGCACCGAGCCTTGCGGTACCCCACTATTCACTGCCTGCCATTCTGAAAGGGACCTATTTATCCCCACTCTGCTTTCTGTCTGCCAACCAATTTTCTATCCATGTCAGTACCCTACCTCCAATACCATGTGCTCTAATTTTGCCCACTAATCCCCTATGTGGGACCTTAGAGTCATAGAGTCCTACAGCACAGCAAGAGGCCCTTCGGCCCATCGTGTCCGCGCCGCCCGTTACCAAACACAGTCTGAAGAAGGGTCTCGACCCAAAACGTCGCCCATTCCTTCTCTCCCGAGATGCTGCCTGGCCTGCTGAGTTGCTCCAGCATTTTGTGAATAAACAGTCTAATTTTAATCCTATTTTCCCGCATTTGGACCGTAGCCCTGAATGTTGTAGCATCTCAAGTGCCCATCCAAATGCCTCTTAAACGTTGTGAGTGTTCCCGCCTCCACCACCACCCCAGGCAGTGAGTTCCAGACTCCAACCACCCTCTGGGTGAAAAAGTTCTTTCTCATATCCCCCCGAAACCTCCCTCCCCTTACCCTGTATCTATGTCCCCTCGTAGTTGAACCTTCCGCCAGTGGAAGAAGTTCCCCGCCATCTACCTTATCTATGCCCCTCATGATCTTGTACACCTCGATCATGTCCCCTCTCAGTCTTCTCTGCTCCAGGGAAAACAACCCCAGTCTGCTCAGTCTGCTCAGTCTCTCCTCGTAGCCGAGGCCCTTCATCCCTGGCAGCATCCTGGTGAATCTCCTCTGCACCCTCTCCAAAGCTATCACATCCTTTCTATAATGTGGTGACCAGAACTGTACACAATACTCCAGCTGCGGCCTCACCAGTGTTCTGTACAATTCCATCATTACTCCCCTACTTTTATATTCGATGCCCCGGCTAATGAAGGCCAGTAACCCATATGCCTTTTTGACCACCCTGTCCACCTGCTGCCTTCAAGGACTTGTGTACCTGTACTCCAAGGTCCCTCTGTACCCCTGCTTTCCTAGGGTCCTTCCATTCATGGTGTACTCCCTCTCCAAGTTATTTCTGCCAAAGTGCATCACCTCGCACTTTTCAGGATTAAATTCCATCTGCCACTGCTCCGCCCATCTATATCTTCCTGCAGCTTGCAGATCCCTTCCTCGCTATTCACCACCCCCCCCTAACTTTGTGTCATCTGCAAACTTGCTGATCATGCCCTGTACGTTGACATCCAGATCATTAATGTAGATTACAAACAGTAAGGGACCCAACACCGATCCCTGCGGCACCCCACTGGACACCAGCCTCCAGTCACAGAAGCAACCTTCTACCATCACCCTCTGCCTTCTGTCACTAAGCCAGTTTTTTATCCATTTTGCCAAGGTGCCCTGGATCCCATGGGCTCTTACCTTCTTGACTAGTCTCCTGTGTGGGACCTTGTCAAAAGCCTTGTCAAAGGCTTTCTGAAAGTCGAGGTACACTACATCCACTGGCTCTCCCCTGTCAATTTTCATAGTCACATCCTCAAAAAATTCCAGAAGATTAGTCAAGCATGATTTTCCCTTCATAAATCCATGCTGACTCAGAACGATTCTGTTACTGCTATCCAAATGCTCCGCAATTTTGTTTTTTATAATTGACTCCAGCATCTTCCCCACCATTGATGTCAGACTAACTGGTCTATAATTTCCCACTTTCTCTCTCCTTCCTTTCTTAAAAAGTGGGATAACATTAGCTACCCTCCAATCCACAGGAACTGATCCTGAATCTATAGAACATTGGAAAATGATCACCAATGCGTCCACAATTTCTAGAGCCACCTCCTTAGGTACTCTGGGATGCAGACCATCAGGCCCTGGGGATTTAACAGCCTTTAGTCGCATCAGTCTACCCAACACCATTTCCTGCCTAATGTGGATTTCCTACAGTTCCTCCGTCACCCTAGGATCTCTGCCCACTAGAACATCTGGGAGATTGTTTGTATCTTCCTTAGTGAAGACAGATCCAAAGTACCGGTTCAACTCATCTTCCATTTCCTTGTTCCCCATAGTAAATTCCCCTGCTTCTGTCTTCATGGGACCCACATTTGCCTTGACTATTTTTTTCCACTTCACTTACCTAAAAAAGCTTTTACTATCCTCCTTTATATTATTGGCTAGCTTACCTCGTACCTCATCTTTTCTCCCAATATTGCCTTTTTAGTTATCTTCTGTTGCTCTTTAAAAGAGTCCTAATCCTCTGACTTCCCACTCTTCTTTGCTATGTTATACTTCTTCCCTTTTATTTTTATGCTGTCCTTGACTTCCCTTGACAGCCACGGGTGCCTCTTACTCCCCTTAAAATCTTTCCTCCTCTTTGGGATGAATTGATCCTGCAACTTCTGCATTATTCGTAGGATAACCTGCCATTGCTGTTCCACCATCTTCCCTGCTAGGGCCTCTTTCCAGTCAAATCTGGCCAGCTCCTGCCTCATGCCTCTGTAATCCCCTTTGCTATACTGTAATACTGACACCTCCGATTTTCCCTTCTCCCTCTCAATTTGTAGAGTAAAAATTATCATATTGTGATCACTGCATCCTAATGGCTCTTTTACCTTGAGTCCCCTTATCAGATCAGTTTAATAAAACCACACTAAATCCAGAATTGCCTTCTCCCTGGTAGGCTCCAGTACAAGCTGTTCTAAGAATCCATCTCGGAGACACTCCACAAACGATCTTTCCTGGGGTCCATTACCAACCTGATTTTCCCAGTCTACCTGCATGTTGAAATCTCCCATAACCACCGTAGCATTACATTTGCGACATGCCAATTTGATTGAGAATGATCAGCCATGATCACATTGAATGGCGGTGCTGGCTCGAAGGGCCGAATGGCCTACTCCTACACCAATTGTCTATTGTCTACATACACCTATACATACATGTACATATATAGATACACAAATACATATACACGTATACATACATATTGATGATATACACATTCACACATGCATGACTCTGGCATACATGTTCCTGCCAGAGTGAAGGCCATGTATCTGTTAATCACGTGCAGGCAGATGAGGTTAGTTGAATGTGGCATCATGTTCAACACAGACACTGTGGGTTGAATGGCCTGTTACTGTACGGTACTATTGTGTAATCCATGCATTTTGTTTCTATTAATGCCCCATTACACCTAATGAAAGCAGAAAAACATGTTTTTTTGTGTTTCCTGCTCTTCCCCATCCCGCAATGCACATATAATCTAGTCCTAGGAAACATAATTGCAGATGCTGGTTTAAATCGAAGGTAGACGCAAAGTGGTGGAGTAACTCAGCGGGTCAGGCAGCATCTCTGGAGAGAAGGAATGGGTGACGTTTCAGGTCGAGACCTGAAGGAGGGTCTGAAGAAGGGTCTCGACCCGAAACGTCACCCATTCCTTCGCTCCCGAGATGCTGCCTGACCCACTGAGTTACCAGCATTTTGTGTCTATTATCCAGTCCTGATATTCTGCTGTCAGAGTAGAACAGGGAGGGGTGGCATTCAGCAGAGAAAGAAAAGTCAGAAAAGACGTGCCAATTCATTTTTACTAAAGAAAGCTGGGTAAGATGTGATAATTATTTTGAAAATTGGCTTCACTTAATATAATACAGCTGATAGTGAAACAGGGAGAGGTCGATGGGAAATAATACCTGTGTTTTTGTTGTGTAACCTTACCAAATCATTAGCCCACTCTTATGTAGATAATTTACCTGCACATGTTTGCCATGGTGCTTTGTGTACGATCATCCATGTGTAATGTCCCAGTCTGACTCTATGTTCTATCCCCGTCTATCTTCGGCTTCCTTATGGTGCTCTGGACAAGAAATAATATAACAATGGGAAATGCTTTAGGAGTAATCTGAAAATAAGATAAGTGGTAGTTGAGGCAGGGACTATCGCAACATACAAGTTACTTTGTAAGCATGCAAGCAAATAGTCTCACTGTGACTTGTCCCATGTAACAACAAAGGGCGGCACGGTAGCGCAGCGGTAGAGTTGCTGCTTTACAGCGAATGCAGCGCCGGAGACTCAGGTTCGATCCTGACTACGGGTGCTGCACTGTAAGGAGTTTGTACGTTCTCCCCGTGACCTGCGTGGGTTTTCTCCGAGATCTTCGGTTTCCTCCCACACTCCAAAGACGTACATGTATGTAGGTTAATTGGCTGGGTAAAATGTAAAAAAAAAAAATTGTCCCTAGTGGGTGTAGGATAGTGTTAATGTGCGGGGATCGCTGGGCGGCACGGACTTGGAGGGCCGAAAAGGCCTGTTTCCGGCTGTATTCGAACATTTAGACAGGTACATGGATAGGACAGGTCTAGATAGGTCTACATATTTAGACAGGCACATGGATAGGACAGGTCTAGAGAGATATGGACCAAACACAGGGAGGTGGGATATGTTGGGCGGTGTGGGCGTTGGGCCGAAGGGCCTGCTTCCATGCTGTGTCACTCTATGAGAGGGTGAGGGATGTTGTCCCGCGTATGCAGCGGAGCTGCCGAATGGCCTCAGCGTGAACTTACAGGAGTAGCACTTGAGTCCAGAGCTAGGCTGTTGGCCGCGGTGGTTGAGGCAGGGGCAGGTGGGAATACCAGGGAGGCGATGGCGTCCAGAGAATGGATCTGATTTTCAACTAAGGCAGGGTCGTGAGCGAACCCGGAGGCTCTGGTCGAGTTGATGAAGAGTGTGTACAGTTGTCGTTGCTTATAGTTGTGCGGGATGGGGACCTTCAGGGCGGTGAGCTCAGCCTTCAGCTTGGCGACAGTCCAGTGCCTGGGGGCCAAGGGCTGGATGTTGGGCCGGGGGCGGCTGTAGGGGTGACCCCCGTGTGAAGGGCAACTCTCTTGCCCGTTCCCCGGCGCCCTGGAGCCGGCTCTCCGCTCTCTGCCTCGGCGGCTCTTCATGGACGCGCTCCTCGGGTGAATCACTCAAACAGTGACCAACATAGGAGTAAAAACAAACCAATTACGACCTGGAGTGACAGTCCTCTCTGGACCTCACAAGCTACTTAACCCAATAACTGGACGTGAGCGGGTGGGACATGGGGGACAATTTAAACCATGGTGACGTGAGGCAGGGCGGCAATAATAAATGATTTCAATTCCCGCTGATGAGCTCATAGGAACGGTGTGGGAGGTGGGTGACATTGGCAGTTCACACCCGTGTCATCAATCGGTAAACGTGACATCGTCACCACTCACCTTTCAGCTTCTTTCTGTTGCCGGTTGTTGGCTGTGGTGGTGGCGGCCGGGGTTGTGGCGGCGTCCTTCCCCTACCCCAAACTCAAACCTAAACCCTAACCCTCACCCCAAACCAAATCCAAACCCCAACCTAAACCCCAACCCTAACCGTAACCGTAACCCAAATCCAAACCGTAACCCTCACCTTAACCCTACCCCAACCCTAACCCCAACCCTCACCCAAACCGCACTCTCTATTCCACCGCCGCCTCGGTGCTAGCGAGGTGGAGTCGAGACGCACCTCAAAGCCTCCAGTGTGCAAAACCGACAAACAGGTTTCCCTGAACTCCATCTAGATTATTCTGAAACCAGGTGAGGTTCATTTTAATCTCTGTGGGTTCTCTGAACAGTTACACGGATAGGACAGGTTTGGAGGGATATGGGTTAAACGTAGGCAGGTGGGACCAGTGTAGATGGGTCATGTTGGTCGGTGTGGATACGTTGGGCCGAAGGGCCTGTTTCCACGCCGTATCACTCCGTGACTCTACGACTCCAATAACGGGAAATAATTACCTTAAGGAAAGTAATTTTAACCATGTACTAAGCAGGGATCTTAGAGGTAACAGCAAACTTCAACCCACCTCCAGCAACTCAACACAAGAACCAGCTGCCAGAGGGCGTAGTTGACGCAGGTACTATAACAACATTTAAAAGACATTTAGACAGGTACATGGATAGGAAAAGTTTAGAGGGATATGGGCCAAATGTAGGCAGGTGGGAATAGTGTAGATGGGGCATGTTGTTCAGCGTGGACATGTTGGACTGAAGGACCTGTTTTCACGCTGTGTGACTCTGTGACTGATTGACTGTATGACTTGTACCATGGTAGCAATGTGACATGGAATGGACAATAGTTATTCCTCAGAGTTATTTGGCAGCATAATTCGCATCATCACGACAGACAAGGGAACACTGCTGTTCTCAGGTCTCTCTCCAAATCCACGCCACCTTGATTTGGAAATAAATCACCATTCCTTTATCATCACTGGGTCTGAATCCAAAGGCACCTTTGTAGCACCTTGATCAGATAGGGAACCAGGAACTCACTGAGATTGGGAACATGAATAGACAGAGTGGGAAGGAAGGCTTTTTTAGATTTAGAGATACAGCGCGGAAACAGGCCCTTCGGCCCACCGAGTCCGCGCCGCCCAGCGATCCCCGCACACTAACACTATCCTACACACACTAGGGACAATTTTTACATTTACACCAAGCCAATTAACCTACATACCTGTACGTCTTTGGAGTGTGGGAGGAAACCGAAGATCTCGGAGAAAACCCACGCAGGTCACGGGGAGAACGTACAAACTCCGTACAGACGGCACCCGTAGTCAGGATCGAACCTGAGTCTCCGGCGCTGCATTCGCTGTAAGGCAGAAACTCTACCGCCGCGCCACCGTACTTGCCTTCATAGGTCAGGGCATTGAGTAAGAGTCTGGAAGACTTTATAAAAGTTTGCTTTGGCTGTACATGGAGCGGCAGTTCTGGTCGCCCCATTAGAGGAAGGGTGTGGAGGCCTTGGAGAGGGGGCAGAGGAGGTTCACCAGAATGATGCCCGGATTAGAGGGTCCCAACCACAGGGAGAGGATGGAGAGGAGGTTTACCAGAATGACGCCTGGGTTAGAGGGTCCCAGCTACAGGGAGAGGTTGGGTTAGAGGGTCCCAGCTACAGGGAGAGGGTGGATTGGAGGGTCCAGCTTCAGGGGGAGGGTGCAGAGGAGGTTTACCAGAATGACGCCTGGGTTAGAGGGTCCCAGATACAGGGAGAGGTTGGGTTAGAGGGTCCCAGCTACAGGGAGAGGGTGGATTAGAGGGTCCCAGCTACAGGGAGAGGGTGGATTAGAGGGTCCCAGCTACAGGGAGAGGGTGGATTAGAGGGTTCCAGCTACAGGGAGAGGTTGGATTAGAGGGTTTCAGCTACAGGGGGAGGTTGGCTTAGAGGGTTCCAGCTACAGGGAGAGGTTGGATTAGAGGGTTCCAGCTATCGGGAGAGGGTGGATTAGAGGGTTCCAGCTACAGGGGGAGGTTGGATTAGAGGGTTCCAGCTACAGGGAGAGGGTGGGTTAGAGGGTCCTAGTTACAGGGAGAGGTTGGATTAGAGGGTTCCAGCTACAGGGAGAGGGTGGAGAGGAGGTTTACCAGATGATGCCTGGGTTAGAGGGTATTAGTCAGAGGAAGAGCTTGGACAAACGTGAATTGTTTTCTCTGGAATGTTGGAAACTGAGGAGAGACCTGATACAAGTTTATAAAACCATGAGAGGCACTGATAGGGTGACAAGAACATTTCTTTCCTTGCATGGAAATGTCGAGGGCTCGAGGACATTGCTTTAAGATGAGTGGGACAAAACATAAATATGTGGGGCACATTGTTATAAAGTGCCTCGGTGCAGATAAGTGTGAATATTCTGTTCTGTTTTGGACACCATGTTAGAGGAAATATGTGTTTAGATTGCAGAGGAGCTGGGAAGATTACAGAGGAGATTAATGAGGATGTTGTCAGGACTTGAGTGACTGAGCTATGGGTAGTGGATGGGCAGACTAAGACTTTATTCTGTGCAGTGCAGGAGGATGAGGTGTGATTTTATGGAGGTGTATATGATCATGATGGAATAGATAGGGTAAATGCACAGAATCTTTTACCCAGAGTAGGAGAATCAAGAACCAGAAGACATAGGTTTAATGTGAGAGGGGAAAGATGTAACAGGAACCTAAGGGGTAACTTTTCCACGCAGAGGGTGGTGGGTGTATGGAACGAGCTGCCAGAGGAGGTACTTGAGGCAGGTACTATAACAACATTTAAAAGACATTTGGGCAGGGACATGGATAGGAATGGTTTCGAGGGATAAACTGTGGTGATGGTTGTGGTTCCTGAGGGAGCAATGATCCAAGTCTGTCCTCGACTGAATGAACAAGCTCTTTCAGGACTTAGTGGTGGGAAGGATATTTTCATTATTTTGCCCAATGGTGACTTTAAGCCTTGGATTAAGCTTTGATTTAAGCTCTGGGGCTGAAATGTCATGGAGACCACATTGCATTCGTGTTTAGGGCACAGTGACCAATTCCAATCGCATGAGGATATAGAACAAATAGAAGTGGTTTCTGAGAAACGTCTGACAGCAGATTTGTTTAAATCCCACTCCAGCAGTTTGAGCAGTTTTTAATTAAGTGAAACACTGCGCATGCTGGAGCTCTGACTAAACTAACATGAATACTCTAAGATTGATGGCCCTTGCAGGTCCCGCACTGAAGGCTGGAATCTCTCTAACATTCTAGGCTCAGGATTGCAGTGAAGTAAAAGCTCCCAGAGTGCGAATCAGAGCGGCGCAGAGATGTCGGCGTGCGAGACTGGCAACGCCATGCTGAGCGACAGGAACCATCCCGTGATACATTTGTGTCCCACACATCATCCACAGCTTCCTGAGCCAAGGTGATACAGCAAGGATGGCTGTCAAAGTATACAGCAGGATATACAGTGGATTCAGTATTCAGTATACAGTATTCAGACCCCTTCACATTTTCCACATTTTGTTTTGTAACAGCCTTATTTTAAAATGGATTAAATTCATTTTTTTATCATCAATCTACACACAATACCCCAGAATTAAGAAGCGAAAACAGGTGTTTATAAATGTTTGCAAAGTAATTAAAAAGTCATAACTGAAATATCACATTTACATAAGTATTCAGACCCTTTGCTATGACACTCAAAATTGAGCTTAGGTTCATCCTGTTTCCATTGATTATCCTTGAGATGTTTCTACAACTTGATTGGAGTCCACCAGTGGTAAATTAAATTGATTAGACATGATTTGGAAAGGCACACACCTGTCTATATAAGGTCCCACAGTTGACAGTGCAGGTCAGAGCAAAAACCAGGCCATGAAGATGAAGGAATTGTTCGTAGACCTCCGAGACAGGATTGTGTCGAGACACAGATCTGGGGAAGGGTATAAAACAATTTCTGCAGCATTGCAGGTCCCGAAGAGCACAGTGGCCTCCGTCATTCTTAAATGGAAGAACTTTGGAACCACCAGGACTCTTCATAGAGCTGGCCGCCCGGCCACACTGAGCAATCGGGGGAGAAGGGCCTTGGTCAAGGAGGTGACCAAGAACCCGATGGTCACTCTGACAGAGCTCCAGAGTTCCTCTGTGAAGATGGGAGAACCTTCCAGAAGGACAATTATATCTGCAGCACTCCACCAATCAGGCCTTTATGGTAGAGAGGCCAGATAGAAGCCACTCCTCAGTAAAAGACACATGACAGCCCGCTTGGACTTTGACAAAAGGCACCTAAAGGACTCTCAGACCATGATAAACAAGATTCTCTGGTCTAATGAAACGAAGATTGAATTATTTGGCCTGAATGCCAAGCGGCACCGCTCATCACCTGGCCAATACCATACCTACGGTGAAGCATGGTGGTGGCAGCATCATGCTGTGGGGATGTTTTTCAGCGGCAGGTACTGGGAAACTAGTCAGGATTGAGGGAAAGATGAACGGAGCAAAGTACAGACAGATCCTTGATGAAAACCTGCTCCAGAGCATTCTGGACCTCAGACTGGGGCAGAGGTTCACCTTCCAACAGGACCACATCCTAAGCACACAGCCAAGACCATGCAGGAGTGGCTTCGTGACAAGTCTGTGAATGTCCTTGAATGGCCCAGCCAGAGCCCGGACTTGAACGCAATCGATCATCTCTGGAGGGACCTGAAAATAGCTGTGCATCGACCCTCCCCATCCAACCTGACAGAGCTTGAGAGGATCTGCAGAGAAGAATGGGAGAAATGACCCAAACACAGGTGTGCCAAGCTTGTAGCGTCATACCCAAGAAGACTTGAGGCTGTAATCGCTGCCAAAGGTGCCTCAACAAAGTGCTGAGTAAAGGGTCTGAATACTTATATAACCATATAACCATATAACAATTACAGCACGGAAACAGGCCCGTTCGGCCCTACCAGTCCACGCTGACCACTCTCTCTGACCTAGTCTCATCTACCTGCTCTCAGACCATAACCCTCCAATCCCCTCCCATCCATATACCTATCCAATTTACTCTTAAATAATAAAATCGAGCCTGCCTCCACCACTTCCACTGGAAGCTCATTCCACACAGCCACCACCCTCTGAGTAAAGAAGTTACCCCTCATGTTACCCCTAAAATTTTGTCCCTTAATTCTGAAGTTATGTCCCCTTGTTGGAATCTTCCCCACTCTCAAAGGGAAAAGCCTACCCACGTCAACTCTGTCCATCCCTCTTAAAATTTTAAAAACCTCTATCAAGTCCCCCCTCAACCTTCTACGCTCCAAAGAATAAAGACCCAACCTGTTCAACCTCTCTCTGGCTTAAGTGCTGAAACCCAGGCAACATTCTAGTAAATCTCCTCTGTACCCTCTCCATTTTGTCGACATCCTTCCTATAATTTGGCGACCAGAACTGCACACCATACTCCAGATTCGGCCTCACCAATGCCCTGTACAATTTTAACATTACATCCCAACTTCTATGTTCGATGCTCTGATTTATAAAGGCAAGCATACCAAACGCCTTCTTCACCACCCTATCCACATGAGATTCCACCTTCAGGGAACAATGCACAGTTATTCCCAGATCCCTCTGTTCCACTGCATTCCTCAATTCCCTACCATTTACCCTGTACGTCCTATTTTGATTTGTCCTACCAAAATGCAGCACCTCACACTTATCAGCATTAAACTCCATCTGCCATCTTTCAGCCCACCCTTCCAAAAGGCCCAAGTCTCTCTGTAGACTTTGAAAATCTACTTCATTATTAACTACACCACCTATCTTAGTATCATCTGCATACTTACTAATCCAATTTGCCACCCCATCATCCAGATCATTAATGTAAATGACAAACAACAGTGGACCCAACACAGATCCTTGGGATACTCCACTAGACACTGGCCTCCAACCTGACATACAGTTGTCAACCATTACCCTCTGGTATCTCCCATTCAGCCATTGTTGAATCCATCTTGCAACCTCACTATTAATACCCAACGATTTAACCTTCTTAATCAACCTTCCATGTGGAACCTTCTCAAATGCCTTACTAAAGTCCATATAGACAACATCCACAGCCTTGCCCTTATCAATTTCCCTGGTAACCTCTTCAAAAAATTCAAGAAGATTAGTCAAACATGACCTTCCAGGCACAAATCCATGTTGACTGTTTCTAATCAGGCCTTGTTTATCCATGTGATTATATATATTGTCCCTAAGTATCTTTTCCATTAATTTTCCCACCACAGACGTCAAACTAACAGGTCTATAATTGCTAGGTTTACTTTTAGAACCTTTTTTAAACAAAGGCACAACATGCGCAATGCGCCAATCTTCCGGCACCATCCCCGTTTCTAATGACGTTTGAAATATTTCCGTCATAGCCCCTGCTATTTCTGCACTAACTTCCCTCAATGTCCTAGGGAATATCCTATCAGGACCTGGAGACTTATCCACTTTTATATTTTTCAAAAGTGTCCGTACCTCCTCTTCTTTAATCCTCATAATTTCCATCACTACTCTACTTGTTTCGCTTACCTCACATAATTCAATATCCTTCTCCTCGGTGAATACCGAAGAAAATAAATTGTTTAATATCTCCCCCATTTCTTCCGGCTCAGCACATAGCTGTCCACTCTGACTCTCTAATGGACCAATTTTATCCCTCGCTATCCTTTTGCTATTGACATATCTGTAGAACCCCTTGGGGTTTACTTTTACTTTACTTGCCAAAGCAACCTCATATCTTTTTTTCGCTTTTCTAATTTCCTTCTTAAGATTCCTTTTACATTCTTTATATTCTTCAAGAACCTCATTTACTCCCTGCCGCTTATATTTATTGTATATCTCCCTCTTTTTCCGAACCAAGTGTCCAATTTCCCTGGAAAACCACGGCTCTTTCAAATTATTATTCTTTCCTTTCCACCGAACAGGGACATAAAGACTCTGTACTCTCAAAATTTCACCTTTAAATATCCTCCATTTCTCTATTATATCCTTTTCATAAAACAAAATGTCCCATTTCACTCCTTTTAAATCTTTTCTCATCTCCTCAAAATTAGCCTTTCTCCAATCCAAAATCTCAACCCTTGGTCCAGATTTGACCTTCTCCATAATTATATTGAAACTAATGGCATTGTGATCACTAGACCCAAAGTGCTCCTCAACACATACCTCCGTCACCTGACCCATCTCATTTCCTAACAGGAGGTCCAACACTGCCCCTTCTCTGGTAGGTACCTCTACGTATTGCTGCAAAAAACTATCCTGTACACATTTTACAAACTCCAAACCATCCAGCCCTTTAACAGAATGTGATTCCCAGTCTATGTACAGAAAATTGAAATCACCCACAATCACTACTCTGTGCTTACTACTAATATCTGCTATCTCCTTACATATTTGCTCTTCCAATTCTCGTTCCCTATTTGGCGGTCTGTAATACACCCCTATAAGTGTTGCTAAGCCTTTCTCATTTCTGAGTTCCACCCAAACAGCCTCCCTAATCGAGCCTTCTAGTCTGTCCTGCCAAAGCACTGCTGTGATATCCTCCCTGACAAGCAATGCAACACCCCCACCTCTTGCCCCTCCGATTCTATCACATCTGAAACAATGAAATCCTGGAATATTTAATTGCCAATCGCAACCCTCCTGCAACCATGTTTCACTGATCGCCACAACATCATACTTCCAGATGTCAATCCAGGCTCTAAGCTCATCCACCTTTCTTAGAATGCTCCTAGCATTAAAATATACACATTTAAGGGACCCATCATTTCTTATTCTCAGTCAATTTCTTTTCACTTCTTTCTCTCCTACATATTGGGTCTGAGAGTTTCCCTTTTCTGCCTCCTGCCTCACACACTGCCTATTAGCTAGCTATAAATGTGATATTTCAGTTATTTCTTTTTAATTACTTTGCAAAAAAATTTAAATGCCTGTTTTTGCTTTTATTATTATGGGGTATTGTGTGTAGATTAATGATTAAACAAATGAATTTAATCCATTTAAAATAAGGCTGTAACGTAACAAAATGTGGAAAAGGTGAAGGGTTCTGAATACTTTCTGATTGCACTGTGGACCAAGTGCAGAATGGGCCAAGAAAGGGCAGAGAATGGGCAGGCGGAGTTCAATCTAAGCAATTTGAGCACTTTCTGAATTTGTCATGCTCCTCTTTTTCAATTATTTTTCTCCCTCTGACTATGTCTGAAGAACCAATCCATGTTCTCCAGAGATGCTGCCTGACCCGCTGAGTTACTCCAGCACTCTGTGAAACATCACCTATCCATGTTCTCCACAGATGCTGCCTGACCCACTGAGTTTGTTGACCCGATGACCTCTTTAGGGTATCAACTGACGTGTTGAACAAAAGATTCTAAACCAAGATTTAAGTCAAGTCAAGTCAATTTTATTTGTATAGCACATTTAAAAACAACCCACGTTGACCAAAGTGCTGTACATCTGTACATTTAGTACAAATGAATCTTTATTAACCCTCGAGTAACTTGAACATGCATGCTAACCACTGACTTCTAATAACTTGAACATGCATGCTAACCACTGACTTCTAATAACTTCTCATTTACTTTATTTCAACTTATCGCATAACTCATGATGTGGACTCAGATATTACCCGTCTGAATGAATTGGCCAGATTCACTCTGTTGGTGGGAGTTTGTCTTCTCTGCGTTTCAAACTCGGGTCCCTCGTCCTTGCGATGGTTGTTCTCGGTAATCGCTGCCGATGTCTCGTACGCCCCTCCTTTGTTCTAACCCAAGGCTCTCAGGACTATGAAGTCAATCATTTCAAATTGTTCTCCGAGGGCTGAATAAACAAAACATCTTTGTTCCTTATCAGGCTAGAAAGTTCTTAATTGCATTGCCCGTTCATATCTCCTTCTCATTATGAAGTTATTTTACAAAATGTTAGTCCAGACACCTTATCTTCTCAAGGCCACACTGCGTAGCCTAAAGTTACCTTCAGCTCTGCTCCCACTAGATGTCAATCTCGTAACTGTTTTCACTGAGCTTTGCTCTCCTGGCTCCAGCATGTCTCTGTTTCTCTCTAACTAGTAGCACCTGTCCCTGTCCTTGGCATCCAGTCTCCACTACATATCCCCCTTTGATGCATTGAGCATTTAGCAAATCGGATCACACTGAATGCTTGGCCAAATTTCATCTCACACAACATAAATATCCGAGTCCTTGCCATGTTGCAATCCTCGACCAAACATAGGCATGCAGATGGTAATTAAGACTATTATGCTACTCTTAAAGCATTATTTCTCTCATCTTTGACCTTAACTATATATGTTTGACCCTGCTTGTTGTCTCGAAGGTATCACAAAATGCTGGAGCAACTCAGCAGGTCAGGCAGCATCTCAGGAGAGAAGGAATGGGTGACTTTTCAGGTTGAGACCCTTCTTCGATCAGTCTGAAGAAGGGTCTCGACCCGAAACATCACCCATTCCTTCTCTCCTGAGATGCTGCCTGACCTGTTGAGTTACTCCAGCATTTTGTGAATAAATACCTTCGATTTGTACCGGCATCTGCAGTAATTTTCCTCCACTGCTTGTTGCCTCTATAATTTGTCAGATCTTTCTTGTTCTTCTCTAATATATGACCTACTCATTTTCAGAAAGCTTTTGATAAGGTGCCACACGTTTGGCTGGTAAGGAAGAGGAGAGCTCATGGTATCAAAGGGCAGATACTGACATGGATAGCAGGTTGGCTGGATGGCAGAAGACAAAGAGTGGCAATGAAGGGGTCTGTTTCTGGTAGGTTGCCAGTGACTAGCGGAGATCCGCAGGGGTCGGTGCTGAGGCTGCTACACCACATTGTGAATTAATGACTGGACGCTTTGTGGCAAAGTTTGCGGATTCTTTGCCACAGGAGGCTGTGAAGGCCAAGTCAGTGGATATTTATAAGGCAGAGATTGATAGATTCTTGATCAGTGCGGGTGTCAGAGGTTATGGGGAGAAGGCAGGAGAATGGGGTTGGGAGGGAGAGATAGATCAGCCATGATTGGCGTAGACTTGATGGGCCAAATGGCCTAATTCTGCTACGATTCCTTATGACCATACTGAGCGGAGGAATGGTTGATAGAAATTAATACAGAGAAGTGTGAGGTGTTTCATTTTGGGACGTCTAACAAGGGCAGGACCTACACAGTGAATGGTAGGGTTCTGGGGATTGTTGCAGAGCAGAGGGATCTAGCAGTGCAGGTGCATGGTTCCTTGAAGGTCGAGTAGCCTTGAAGGTGGTCAAAAAGGCGTTTGCCTAGGTCTCAATAACGACCCCCTACCCCACTCTACCCTCTACTGCATTTGGACCCTATCCTTCTTTGCCTCATCGATTCACATACTCGTCTAAAATGCTTGTTAAACGTAGTGATTGTAATGACTGATGAAATCAGGTTGGGGCAGTGGTTGAGTTGCTGCCTTCCGGCGCCAGAGACCCGGGTTCGATTCTGACTACGGGAGCTGGCTGTACGGAGTTTGTACGTTCTCCCTGGGACCGCTTGGGTTTTCTCCGGGTGCTCCGGTTTCCTCCCACACTCCAAACACATACAGGTTTTTTAGATTAATTGGCTTCAATAAAAATCATAAATGATCCCTAGTGTGTCGGATAGAACTAGTGTACCATGCCGGTCAGCATGCTGACGGACGAGCCTGTTTCCACAAGGTCTCGGGGCTAGTGGAATCAAGGGCTATGGGGAGAAGGCAGGCACGGCTTATTGATTGGGGACGATCAGCCATGGTCACAATCAATGGCGGTGCTGGCTCGAAGGGCCGAACGGCCTCCTCCTACACCTATTTTCTATGTTAAGGTCTACATCATTCAAAAGGTGAAGATCAAAGTTTTTGAAGCCGTGCTCAAAGTGCTTTTAATGAGCACTCATTAAAAATAATTAAAAGCATGGTTTGGCTAAATCTAAACCACTTCATTAGTCATACAGATTAGAAACAAGCGCCACTTCCAGAGGGATGGAACAAGCTCTCATTCCACACAAACCAGGATCTGCCTTCCCTTTCTCCACCCCCTGGAGCAGTCACTCAGGATGCTAACTGCTTTCAGCTGCTCACCTGGGACTGGCCTCGTTAACGCTGCCTTTTTAAAAGCGGCATTTTTCCACTTTTGTCCCTACTACTACTACTTGTGTTTGAGGCAGCAGAAGTTATGAAGCTGCTTCTGCTTGTGCTTCTGCTGTCTCTGTTTGTTGTTGTTCGCTGAAGGAAGGTATGCAAGTGTTCCTGTATCTGTTGGCATGTGGTTTTGTCCCCAACAATAAGGTTGGCAATGTGAGGGAACCTTGAGGGAACAGGTTATGTACATCGACGACTGCATTGGTGCTACCTCTTGCACCCATGCAGAACTCACTGACTTCATACACTTCACCTCCAATTTCCATCCTGCCCTTAAATATACCTGGACTATCTCTGACATCTCCCTCCCGTCATTCCTGTGGTGCTAATGGAAAAAGTTTCAATAGACAATAGGTGCAGGAGGAGGCCATTCGGCCCTTCGAGCCAGCACCACCATTCAACGCGATCATAGCTGATCATTCTCAATCAGTACCCCGTTCCTGCCTTCTCCCCATACCCCCTGACTCCGCTATCCTTCAGAGCTCTATCTAGCTCTCTCTTGAAAGCATTCAGAGAATTGGCCTCCACTGCTTTCTGAGGCAGAGAATTCCACAGATTTACAACTCTCTGACTGAAAAGGTTTTCCTCGTCTCTGTTCTAAATGGCCTACCCCTTATTCTTAAACTGTGGCCTCAGGTTCTGGGCTCCCCCAACATTGGGAACATGTTTCCTGCCTTTAACGTGTCCAACCCTTTAATAATTTTATGTTTCGATAAGATCCCCTCTCATCCTTCTAAATTCCAGTGTATACAAGCCTAGTCGCTCCAGTCCTTCAACATATGATAGTCCCACCATTCCGGGAATTAACCTAGTAAACCTACGCTGCACCCCTCAATAGCAAGAATATCCTTCCTCAAATTTGGAGGCCAAAACTGCACACAGTACTCCAGGTGTGGTCTCACTAGGGCCCTGTACAACTGCAGAAGGACCTCTTTGCTCCTATACTCAACTCCTCTTGTTATGAAGGCCAATATTCCTTTGGCTTTCTTCACTGCCTGATGTACCTGCATGCTTCCTTTCAGTGACTGATGCACTAGGACACCAAGATCTCGTTGTACGTTCCCTTTTCCTAACTTGACACCATTCAGATAATAATCTGCCTTCCTATTCTTACCACCAAAGTGGATAACCTCACACTTATCCACATTAAACTGCATCTGCCATGCATCCGCCCAGTCACACAAACTGTCCAAGTCACCATGCAACCTCATAGCATCTTCCTCACAGTTCATACTACCACCCAGCTTTGCATCATCTACAAATTTGCTAATGGTACTTTTAATCCCTTTATCCAAGTCATTAATGTATATTGTATATAGCTGCGGTCCCAGCACCGAGCCTTGCGGTAACCCACTAGTCACTGCCTGCCATTCTGAAAGGGACCCATTTATCCCCACTCTTTGCTTTCTTTCTGCCAACCAATTTTCTATCCATGTCAGTACCCTACCCCCAATACCATGTGCTCTAATTTTGCCCACTAATCTCCTATGTGCGACCTTGTCGAAGGCTTTCTGAAAGTCAAGGTACACCACATCCACCGGCTCTCCCCTGTCAATTTTCCTAGTTACATCCTCATTGAAATCAGTGTTATATTTTTAAGTTATTCATATTTTTAAGTTTAAATCTATCTCCTCTGGAGGGGGGGGGGGGTGGAGGGAGGGGGAGGGGGGGGTGGAGGGAGGGAGGGAGGGGGGGTGGAGGGAGGGAGGGTAAGGGGGAGGAGGAGAGGGTGCTGCACAAATGCAGGGGTGGTTTGGGCCCAACGGGTTCACAATACAATACAATATATCATTATTGTCATTGTTCAGGGGGTACAACGAGATTGGGAATGCGACTTCCATTCAATGCAATAAATTAATTAGCTAATCAGTATAAATTTAGACAACCCAGAGAAACAAAGTTAGAAACAGTTTTAAAACAGAATAAAGTGCAAGTAGGTCTGTGCCGGATCACTGTGCGATGTGACCATCTGGCTCAGCAGGACCGGTTCATAGCAGCTATGGCCCTGGGGATGAAGCTGTTCCTGAGTCTGGAGGTGCGGGCGTAGAAGGCCTTGTAGCGTCTGCCCGATGGTAGAAGTTCGAACAGACTGTTGCAGGGGTGTGAGGAGACTTTGTGAATGCTGGTGGCTTTTCTGAGGTATCGTGTGTTGTAGATGTCCTCCAAGGCTGGTAGCTGTGTTCCGATAATCTTCTGAGCTCTATAGACTACCCGCTGAAGAGCTTTCCTCTCTGCCTCTGTGCAGCTGAGATACCACAGGGATGCCATGTGTTGGGATGCTCTCTATGGTGCAGCGGTAGAAGGTCGTCAGCAGCTGTTAGGGTAGACCAGACTTCTTCAGTGTTCTCAGGTAGAACAGTCGTTGCTGTGCCTTCTTGACCAGCGCAGCAGTGTTATTGGACCATGTGAGGTCCTCCGAAATGTGAGTGCCCAGAAACTTGATGCTGGACACTCTCTCCACACTGTCCCCATTGATAAAGATCGGGGCATATTCCCCGTTGTGTGACCTACGGAAGTTGATGATCAGCTCCTTGGTCTTGGTGGTATTTAGGGACAGGTTGTTATCAGAGCACCAGTCCGCCAGGTTCTGCACCTCCGCTCTATATTTTGTTTCATCACCGTTGGTGATCAGCCCGATCACCGTTGTGTCGTCTGCAAACTTGACAATGGTGTTGGTGTCGAATGCAGGAACACAGTCGTGTGTGAAGAGGGAGTAGAGCACTTGGTCTAGTTGAATATATTAAAAATAAATTGATAATTGGAAGGGTCAAAAGGAGCCATCAAAGGGCTTCAGCGAGGCAGACAAAGGGAAATCCCAAAGGTTTTTGTAGTTCTATCATAACCAGGAGAGTAACCAGGGGAGAGCAGTAAGACCCCTCGAGAGGGAAGGAGGGAATTTGTGCTTGATGTCTGGGGTTGTAGGGAGGTGTTAAACCAGTGCTGTGTACCTGATATCACCAAGGAGAAGGACATGGTGGACAGTGAGATTGGTGTAGATACGCAAGGGTGGTTAAAGATTCAGAGGGATGGTGTGTTGGGGATCCTGAAGTGGATTCAGGTGGATATATCCCCTGTATCTGATGGCAGATATTCCAGCTTATTGAGAAGCAAGAGAGGAGATTGTGGGAGCCTCAATGAAGGTTTTTGCATCTTTTCGAGCCACAGGCGAGGACCCAGAGGACAAGTAGCTATTGTTGTTTCTTTAGTAAATGAGGGGAGTAGAGAAAATGCAAGGAATTGTAGGCAGATGAGCATCACGTCAGTGGTAGGGAAGCTATTGGAGGTTTCTTCAGGATAGTATTTCTACCCATTTGGAAGAGAATGGGTTAATTAGATACACTCAGCGTGACTTTGTACACTGCAGGTTGTGTCTTACTGATTGTTTTTTTTGGGGAGTTGACGAAGGTGGTCGATGAAGGTAGGGCAGTTGATGTTGTTACATGGATTGTAATTAGAAATGTGATGGTCCCCCATGGTTGGCTAGCTCAGATGAAACTCCAATGCATCTTAACAGTGACTTGGTCGTATGGATCCTGGTGAGTACATTTGCAAATGACATCAGATTGCCAGAGTTGCGGACTGTGAGGAAGGCTGTCAGAGTACACAGCGGGATCTCGATCAGCACCAGAAATGGGCAGAAAAATGGCAAATGGAGTTTAACCTGAGCAAATGAGAGGTGATGCACTTTGAGGTTGAATGTGAGGGGGAAATGTATAATCAATGTCATATTCCTTAATAGCGATGTACAGAGGTTGGAGAGGTTTAGATCTTCTCTGGAATGCCAGCGCTTATGGGGAGACCTGATAGAATTGCATAGAATCATGGGAGACAAAGATCGGGTAGGCAATCAGAATCTTTTTCTCGGGATGGAAAAATCAAGTACTGGAGGGCAGAGCTTTAAGGTGAAAGGGGCAAAGTTTAAAGAAGATGTGAGGGGCGTTTTTTACACAGAGGGTGGTGGGTGCCTGGAACGTGCTGCCAGGGGTGGGGGTGGAGGCAGATACGATAGTGGTGTTTAAGAAGCTTTTGGATAGGTACATGGATATGCAGGGTGTGGAGGGATACAGATTATGTGCAGACAGATAATGGATGGTCTTGGCATGTGTGTTCCATGTGGTGGGTGTGAACTCTTTCATAGGTGTGTGGCAAACATGGGCTGGGGGCTGAAACCAATCCCGGCCCATAGTTCCCTAAACAATTCCTATCCGTGTACCTGTTCACGTGTTTTTAAACATCATGATTGTACCCACCTCTACCACTTCTGCAGCTCGTTCCATATGTACACCATCCTCCACTGCCTCTTAAACCTTCTTACTTTGAGTGCACATCAGTGCTTGCACTATTGGCCCTTAAATCAATGTTATCAGATGAAATAATCAGCTCTCCTCCACTGGTGAGTTAGTGTGCTGTAAGTAACTTGGTTCCAGGATTCTGTGTGTGTGTTCTGGTGGCAGTGCAGACAGAACATCTACTTGCTGGGAATTGTGTGTCCCAACTAAAGAATCAGTAAAAGTCCACCAGGTGAAGTGCAATCGGAAAGATTGAAGGGCAAATGTGGGTCGGTGCTGATGAATGCGTTATTCTGATTGCAGATGCTTTTCTGTTAACTTCCCCACATTTGTTTGCTGATTCTTCAGCAAAAGAGATGCAATGGTTTCAGAATTGTGTGTAAAACAAAAAGTGAAAATTGTTTCAAGTGAGCAGCAAGGCCTGAGGGAGAGTGTAGAAAAGAACGGCAGATGCTGGTTTAAATTGAAGATGGACACAAAAAGCTGAAGTAACTCAGCGGGACAGGCAGCATCTCTGGAGAGAAGGAATGAGTGACGTTTCAGGTGGAGACCCTTCAGTCTACTCCAACAACTTTTTCCACACAAATGGTGGGTGTATGGAATGAGCTTCCAGAGGAGGTAGAAGAGGCAGGTATTATACTACATTTCAAAGACATTTGGACAGGTACGTGGGCAAGAAAGGTTTCGAGGCATAGGGGCTAAATGCAGGAAATGAACTGGCTTCAATGTTAATCATGGGCAGCATGGATGAGGTGGGTCGACGGGGTATTTCTCTGGATATTTAGCCATAATTATTGTAGATAAACTGGAGGATCTCAATGAAAATAGGCTGCTGATGCCAAAAATGAAAATCAATGTAATTAAGGTATTTTCCAAAAGAGTTTGATGCAGAGTGCCTGAAATTGTCTTTACACAACTGATGGCACAAGATGTGAGTCCTTGCTCTGAATTGATGCCAGGAGTCTCATCAGGAAGCTAAAGATATTTTAATTGTTACTGGTTAAACTGCCCACATTAGTGAATGTCCCCTCTTTAAAATCTCTTTTGCAAGCTCATTAAGCAAAAGTCCTTGCACCTTATCTGACTCTGGCCTTTAATGTTGTTTCTTTATTCAAGTGCTTACAGGCTGCTGAACTCAAAACAGAAAATGTTGGCAACAATTCACGGCTCAGGTGATGCCTAGAGAAAGAAACCAAGCCTGAGTGTCGTAGACAATGGGAGTAGGCCATTCGGCCCATAGTGAAGACCATGCTGGCTAACCCTAATTAGCACATTCTCTTCCAAATAGGGTTAATCCTATCCCAAAGTACCCTGTCCAATAGCTACCCCACCACTGACGTGAGACTCACCGACTAACCATTGCCTGCATTCTCTCTATTTCAACAAAGGAACAACATTAGCTACTGCCCAGTCCTCTGGGACCAGGAAAAGACAGTTCTTCATCAAGCCTTACTCGTTCTCCAGCCTCTTGCCACTCCCAATAACCTGGGATACATCCCACCAGATCCCAGGAATATTTAACCTTGATGCTTTTGTTTAACGTGACTTGCCAAACCCATTTTGGCCCTTCTGGATGCCCACTTGTGTTCATTAGGTTTAGGGTTAGGGTTAATGTTTTGTATCTATCTTTGTGTTCTTTCCAATGCTTTATATTGTTCAAAGGCCTTTTCTGATTTAATCTTCCTAAACCTTGCATGGAAATGTAGAAAATAGGTGCAGGAGGAGGCCATTCGGCCTCTCAAGCCAGCACCACCATTCAATACGATCATGGCTGATCATGTATGTTATTTTTCTTTATGACCACATTTACAATCCAAGGTTCCCTTACTTTGCCATACTCATCTTTCCTCCTTAGTGGGACTTGCCAAACATAAACTTTTACCAACTCACCTTTAAATGGCTCTCACGTGTCAGATGTGGACTTGCCCAATAACAACTGGTCCTAACTTACTCTTCCTAGCTCCTCCCTAATTATGTTGAAAGTTGCTTTATTCCAGTTTAGTACTTTCCCACAAGGGCTCGACTGTAAGCCCTAGTTCATTCACATAGCTACGATGCCATGTGCTTTTACTACCCGATCCACTTATGTTGCCCTTTCAGGGAGTAACAGGACTCATTATTCCTGCCATTAACTGCATACTTTTTCTTTGCATTTCACCCCCTGAAGTGCAACACCTCACACTTGTCTGAACAAACTCCATCTGCCACCGTTCCATCTTGACGAAGATCTTTGAATCTTCTCTCGCCAGGATTGGAGAGTGGCTAATGTTGTTCCTGTATTTGGGAAGGAAGATAGGGAGAATCCAGGAGCTTCGGCTGGTGAGCGTCACATCAGTGGTTGGGAAGCTACTGGTGAAGATTATTTGGGATAGGATTTGCTCCCATTTGGAAGAGAGTGGGTTAATTGCGAAGAGTCGATGTGGGTTTGTATACAGCAGCTCGTGTCTTACTAATTTGATTGAGATTTTGAGGAGGTGATGAAGATGATCGATGAGGGTAGGGAGGTGATGTTGTCTACATGGGTTTTAGTAAAGCATATGATAAAATCCCCCAAACTAGGCAGGTACGGAAGATTAATTTTCATGGGATAAAAAGTGCCTCACTGCCTCCAACCTTTCCCAAAGACACCATACAGTCTATTCAGTGAAGGTAGAAGGATGGCAGTCGGGTATGTCATGGGTGAGCCATGTCTCTGTGAAACAGGGCACATGGCAGTCGCACATCTCCAAGGCCGGCATGGTGGGTGGCACAGCGGTAGAGTTGCTGCCCCACAGTGCCAGAGACCCAGATTTCATCCTGACCACGGGTGCTGTCTGTACGAAGTTTGTACGTTCTCCCTGTGACCCGCGTGGGTTTTCTCCGGGTGCTCCGGTTTCCTCCCACACTCCCTATTGTACGGGGTGATAGCTGGTCGATGCAGAAGGGCCTGTTTCAACGTTACAACGTCCAAAGTTCAGCCTGGCTTTAAGCTTCTCCAGTTCTCCACAGACTGCACATTAGCCAGAGTATGCTGGGGAGGGGGGACTTGAAACCGTTGCTTCAGCGGTGCACTTCCCTTGTCTCCTCACCAGGTGGCAGCACTTTGTCCCGGAGTCGGGGCTGCCATCCAACGCATATAGTTGGGACAAAGGTCAGAGACAAGAAAGGAAGGTGTGAGACAGGTTTGAAGTGTTGTTGATTATGAAGCCAGAGGATGAGTTGGGGGGGGGGGGGGGGGGGGGGAGAGAGCCCTGAGGGAGGGGGGGGGGGGGGAGAGAGCCCTGAGGGAGGGGGGGGGGGGAGAGAGCCCTGAGGGAGGGGAAGCTTGGGAGATGAAGAGTTACGCCCAGCATCTGCAGTCCTTTGTTTCGATATTTAGTCTGGTTCACCGTGGAATCTCCTCATGGTATTCCTACTCTGAAGGGGTTCTCCTCCTCTCTCTGGGAGTTTAGTGATGCTCCCTTCTGTGATGGTTTTCCTGTCTGATATCCAACAGATAGTTTCTCTGCCTGTACCGTAACTCGGTACAGTGAATACCACCTTCAGTTTGTGTGTAACATGATTAGTATGGAGATCTTCAATAGCTGAGGATTTCTTCGTCGCATGTATGTTGTTGCTCTTTGCTCCATATGCAATTAGCATCTTTAGTCAGCATGTGATGCTGCGGTCTAAATGAATGTGTGAAGGAGCATTGCATCATGCCCGTCTGCTGGGTGATTCTCATTCTGCACCCTTCGTGCAGCTTAGTTTTGCAATGCAGCATGAAAAAGGAGTCTTTGGCCCACCGAGTCCACGCTGACCAATGATCACCCGTACCCTAGTTCTGTTCTACCTACCAGGGACATTTTTCAGAAGCCAATTAACCTACAAACCCGCACGTCTTTGGAATGTGGGAGGCACCCGGAGAAAACCCACGTGGCCACAGGGAGAATGTACAAACTCTGTACCGACAGCACCCATAATGAGGATTGAACCCAAGTTTCTGGCGCTGTGAGGCAGTAGAATATAAAAACCGGCATGTAATACTGATGCTCTATAAGGTGCTGGTCAGACTGCATTTGGAATATTGTGAGCAATTTTGGGCCCCGTATCTAAGGAAGGATGTGCTGGCTCTGGAGAGGGTCCAGAGGAGGTTTATAAGAATGATCCCAGGAATGAGTGGGTTAACCTATGATGAGCGTTTGTCGGCACTGGGCCTGTACTCACTAGAATGAAGGGGGACCTCATTGAAACATAGGGAATAGTGAAAGGCCAGGATGGAGTGGATGTGGAGAGGATGTTTCCACTGGTGGGAGAGTCTAGGACCAGAGGGCACAGCCTAGAATTAGAGGACATTCCTTTAGGAAGGAGATGAGGAGGAATTTCTTTAGGGTTGTACTGGAGAGGGTGATGAATCTGTGGAATTCATTGTTACAGACGGCTGTGGAGGCCAAGTCAGTGGATATTGTTAAGGCAGAGATAGATAGATTCTTGATTAGTGCGGGTGTCAGAGGTTGTGGGGAGAAGGCAGGAGAATGGGGTTGAGGGAAAGATAGATCAGCCATGATTGAATGGTGGAATAGACTTTATGGGCCGAATGGCCTAATTTTGCTCCTATCACTTATTTACTTATGAAACAAACTCTCTTTAAAAGTCTAATTGGCGTGGCACTTCACGGTTGGAAATGTGCAGTAACTGGGTTTCCTGCAAGCATCAGTGAGGTGCTGGCAAAATAGGCCAGTGGAAAGCTTGGCAGTGACTGGGTTTCCTGCAAGCATTAGTGAGGTGCTGGCATCAGTGAGGTGCTGGCAACACAGGCAGTGGGAAGCTTCTCCCATTGGTGGGTTCCACTATTGTTTCTGGCACAAACTACACTTTCCATTTCACCTGCCATTGTTGACATGTGACAGCTTTCTTATTTGCTGTAACCACAATATAAGCATAAAACTTTAAACAACCTTGCAATTTGAATGGCAAAGAATTTCTGTTGTCCGTGGCCTCGAGACTTAAAGTAGACGCCTTGACCAGTCCCCTACCACGATGTGTCCAATATTGGTTTTAGTTTATTGTCACATGTACCGAGATACAGTGAAAAACTTTTGCGTGTTATCCAGTCAGCGGAAAGACTATACATGATTACAATCGAGCCATTCACAGTGTACAGGTACATGATAAAGGGAATAACGTGAATAATGTTTAGTGCAAGATAAAGTCAGATTAAAGATAGTCCAAGTGTCTCCAATGAGGTAGGTAGTAGTTTAGCACTGCTCTCTGGTTGTGGTAGGACGGTTCAGTTGCCTGATAACAGCCGGGAAGAAACTGTCCCTGAATCTGGAGGTGTGCGTTTTCACACTTCTGTACCTCTTCCTGATGAGAGAGGGGAGAAGAGGGAAGTAAAGGCCAGAAGCTGTAAGTCTGCTGAAGCTTCCCTGACCTGAATTATTGACTACAGATGCTGCCTGACCATCTACATCTTTTTTTGATTTTGCTTTGCAGCATCTGCAGTTTTTGAGTTTAACTCTGACTTACCTATTCTGCAGCAGGTGCAGAAACCAGGAGATTGCCCAGCATTCTACTCCATGGGCTGACTCAATCTGGCTAAAAGCTGGGACTGATCTATACGCAGATGCTGCCTGACCCACTGAGTTCTTCCAGCACTGCCTTTTACTTGGGACTGATGATACTGAATAAACCCAGGGTTCCATGTTTTCCTAGAAGCAAAATAAGCTGATTTCCATTTATTTTTTCCACAGAAAAACTGAAGATTTTTAGATTTTAACATTTACACCAGAAAATGAAAGTTTCAAAAACTTTCCTCTGGGTGGCTGCAGCGGTTGGCGTCATTCTGCTCTTTGCCTCAGTGGCAGCAGTTATTCTGGCAAAATATTACACCAAAGGTGAGTGTTGGGGGTTACAGGGAGAAGGCAGGAGAATGGGGTTGTGAGGGAGAGTTAGATCTGTCATGATTGAATAGCAGAGTAGACCTGATGCACACTGGTCTGGAGGGCTTTGAAATGGCACGCCAATTGTTGATGAAACTAAATGCATTGGCAGGGAATATTTAACCAAGATCCTCGTAGTCAAAGAACAATACTACACAGACACAGACTCCGGCCCACAATGTCCATAGAACATGCAACCTGGAACAGCACAGCATGGAAACAGACATGTTGGCACACTCTGCCTGTGCTGGTCATGATACCAAGATGAAATAATCTCCACTGCTTGTACATTATCCATATCCCTCTATTTCCTGCATGTCCAAGTGTCTCTTAAATACTCCTGTTGTATCTGTCTCTACACCACCCACCGCCCTCTGCACAAATATTAGACAACATATAGTTAACCTTTGCTCCACGCACCTTAAAGTTATGCTCTCTAATGTTGAATATTTCTACGGGGGTTGGGGGGGGGGGGGGGTGTGTGTAAAGGTTCTGACTGTCTACAGAGACGTGGCTACAAGAGGACCAAGGCTGGGAACTAAATATTCAGGGGTACACAACGTATAGAAAAGACAGACAGGTGGGCAGAAGGGGTGGGGTCGCTCTGTTGGTGAGGAATGATATTCACTCCCTTGCAAGGGGTGACATAGAATCAGGAGATGTAGAATCAGTATGGATAGAAATGTTATCTACAGGCCCCCAAACAGTAGCCTCGACATAGGGTGCAAGTTGAATCGAGAGCTAAAATTGGCATGTCGCAAATGTAATGCTACGGTGGTTATGGGAGATTTCAACATGCAGGTAGACTGGGAAAATCAGGTTGGTAATGGACCCCAGGAAAGGGAGTTTGTGGAGTGCCTCCGAGATGGATTCTTAGAACAGCTTGTACTGGAGCCTACTAGGGAGAAGGCAATTCTGGATTTAGTGTTGTGCATTGAGCCTGATCTGATAAGGGGACTCGAGGTAAAAGAGCCATTAGGAGGCAGTGATCACAAGTTTTACTCTACAAATTGAGAGGGAGAAGGGAAAATCGGAAGTGTCAGTATTACAGTATAGCAAAGGGGATTACAGAGGCATGAGGCGGGAGCTGGTCAGATTTGACTGGAAGAAGGCCCTAGCAGGGAAGACGGTGGAACAGCAATGGCAGGTATTCCTGGGAATAATGCAGAAGTTGCAGGATCAATTTATCCCAAAGAGGAGGAAAGATTCTATGGGGAGTAAGAGGCACCCGTGGTTGACAAGGGCAGTCAAGGACAGCATAAAAATAAAAGTGAAGTATAACATAGCAAAGAAGAGTGGGAAGCCAGAGGATTGGGACTCTTTTAAAGAGCAACAGAAGATAACTAAAAAGGCAATACAGGGAGAAAAGATGAGGTACGAGGGTAAACTAACCAATTATATAAAGGAGGATAGTAAAAGATTTTTTAGGTATGTGAAGAGGAAAAAAATAGTCAAGGCAAATGTGGGTCCCTTGAAGACAGAAGCAGGGGAATTTATTATGGGGAACAAGGAAATGGCAGATGAGTTGAACCGGTACTTTGGATCTGTCTTCACTAAGGAAGATACAAACAATCTCCCAGATGTTCTAGTGGCCAGAGATCCTCGGGTGACGGAGGAACTGAAGGAAATCCACAGGCAGGAAATGGTATTGGGTAGACTGATGGGACTGAAGGTTGATAAATCCCCAGGGCCTGATGGTCTGCATCCCAGGGTACTTAAGGAGGTGGCTCTAGAAAGTGTGGACGCATTGGTGATCATTTTCCAATGTTCTATAGATTCAGGATCAGTTCCTGTTGATTGGAGGGGAGCTAATGTTGTCCCACTTTTCAAGAAAGGAGGGAGAGAAAAAAAGGGAAATTATAGGCCAGTTAGTCTGACATCAGTGGTGGGGAGAATGCTGGAGTCAATTATAAAAGATGAAATTGCGGAGCATTTGGAAAGCAGTAACAGGATCGTTCCAAGTCAGCATGGATTTACGAAGGGGAAATCATGCTTGACTAATCTTCTGGAATTGTTTGAGTATGTAACTAGGAAAATTGACAGGGGAGAGCCGGTGGATGTGGTGTACCTTGACTTTCAGAAAGCCTTCGACAAGGTCCCACATAGGAGATTAGAGGGCAAATTTAGAGCACATGGTATTGGGGGTAGGGTACTAACATGGATAGCAAATTGTTTGACAGAAAGCAGAGTGGGGATAAATGGGTCCCTTTCAGAATGGCAGGCAGTGACTAGTGGGGTACCCCAAGGCTCGGTGCTGGGACCGCAGCTACTTACAATATACATTAATGACTTGGATGATGGGATTAAAAGTACCATTGGCAAATTTGCAGATGATACAAAGCTGGGCGGTAGTGTGAACTGTGAGGAAGATGCTATAAGGTTGCAGGGTGACTTGGACAGGTTGTGTGAGTGGGCAGATGCATGGCAGATGCAGTTTGGAAGTCAGATTATTATCTGAATGGTGTCAAGTTAGGAAAACGGGACGTACAATGAGATCTGGGTGTCCTAGTGCATCAGTCACTGAAAAGAAGCATGCAGGTACAGCAGGCAGTGAAGAAAGCCAAAGGAATGTTGGCCTTCATAACAAGAGGAGTTGAGTATAGGAGCAAAGAGGTCCTTCTGCAGTTGTACAGGGCCCTAGTGAGACCGCACCTGGAGTACTATGTGCAGTTTTGGTCTCCAAATTTGAGGAACGATATTCTTGCTATTGAGGGCGTGCAGCGTAGGTTTACTGGGTTAATTCCTGGAATGGCGGGACTGTCGTATGTTGAAAGACTGGAGCGACTAGGCTTGTATACACTGGAATTTAGAAGGATGAGAGGGGATCTAATCGAAACATATAAGATTATTAAGGGGTTGGACACATTAGAGGCAGGAAACATGTTCCCAATGTTGAGGGAGTCCAGAACCAGGGGCCACAGTTTAAGAATAAGGGGTAGGCCATTTAGAACGGAGATGAGGAAAAACTTTTTCAGTCAGAGTTGTAAGTCTGTGGAATTCTCTGCCTCAGAAGCCAGTGGAGGCCAATTCTCTGAATGCATTCAAGAGAGAGCTAGATAGAGCTCTTAAGGATAGCGGAGTCAGGGGGTATGGGGAGAAGGCAGGAACGGGGTACTGATTGAGAATGATCAGCCATGATCACATTGAACGGTGGTGCTGGCTCGAAGAGCCGAATGGCCTACTCCTGCACCTATTGTCTATTGTCTATTGGGACTAAGAAAAGACTGAGAACATTAGAGGCATTTAAAGAATGGGAGAAAGCAGCAGGACAAACAAATCAGATAATACACTACAAAAAACACAATAGTCAAACTCAAGAGCAATGGATGGAGCATAACAATAGGTAGACAAACAATGCTGGAGTAACTCAGCGGGACAGGCCGCATCTCAGGAGAGGAGGAATGTGTGACGTTTCGGACCGAGACCTATCTTCAGAATAGGTTCAGACCATAACAATAGGTTGCACTCTGAACCTATTCTGAATCTAGGTTACTGTCTGAAGAATGGTCTCGACCCGAAACGTCATCCATTCCTCCTCTCCAGAGCTGCTGCCTGTCCCACTGCGTTACTCCAGCATTTTGCGTCTCTCTTCAGTGTAAACCAGCACCTGTAGTTCCTTCACACACAATAGGTTCCACAGAGCAGTGCAATGAGTTGTAGTTACAATGTCCTTGTGTGAAGGTGATGATTGTATCTCCAACTTGAGGTGCTGCACCTCACTTTCAGTTTACAGATGAATTAATTAATTAATATCGTTAATTACAGATTAATTAATTAATTAATTAAAATCGTTGAGAACATTAGCGAGGCAGTGGTGCGTGTTTGCGACGGGCATGGTGATGGACGCCCCACACATCTCTGTCCTCCATACAGCTGGCTAGCTCCTCTTTTGTGCGTATATGCTCGTCTTCCATTACAGAGGTACAGGTTACGCCTGTGTCCACTGGCAGTGAACTGTGCACATTCCTTTGCTCTGACCTTCCATGTAGTCACAATGTTGCTGTGCAATCACATCTCTTTATCTTTCAGTGGCTCCACATAAACAGACTATGGATTTTCCAGGAGTCGGCGATCTGTCTTCAATTAATGAAAGTAAGTTGGAAGTTAGTTCCTGGTTTTATCGGAAGCAGAATATATTCCCTGTCATCCACTCCTTATTGACTGATGTTGAAATGTCGGTTTCATGTACAATCCATAGCTTTGAAACACTGAGGGCAGAACAGTGACACACCCGACGAACTGGAGCGTCAGAGACCCAGGTTCCATCCTGACCTTGGGTGCTCTCTGTGCACCATTCGATACCAGTAGCAGCTTATAGATAAGAAACAATACAAGCCGCGCAGTGGTGCAATGGTAGAGCTGTTTTCTCGCAGTGCCAGAGACCCAGGTTCGATGCTGACTGTGGTGCTGTCTGTGCGGAGTTTGCACGCTCTCGCTGTGACCGCATGGGTCTCTTCCAGGTGCTCCGGTATCTTCCCACATCCCAAAGACGTGTGGGTTTGTAGGGAAATTGGCCGCTGCAAGTTGTCCCCAGTGTGCAGGGAGAAAGTGGGATAAGATAGAACTAGTGTCAACAGGTGATCGATGGTCAGCATGGACTCTGTGGGCTGAAGGGCCTGTTTCCATGACATATCTTATCAATTCAATCAATCAGGTGGTGCATCTGTAGAGTTGTTGTCTTGCAGTGCTAGCAACGCTGGAGACCTGACTACGAGTGCTGTCTGTACGGAGTTTGCACGTTCTCCCCGTGACTGCATGGGTTTTCTCCGAGATCTTCGGTTTCCTCCCACATTCCAAAGACGTGCAAGTATATAGGTTAATTGGCTTTGTATAAGTGTAAATTGTCCCTGGTGTGTAGGATAGTGTTAATGTGCGAGGATCACTAGTTGGTGTGGACACGGTGGGCCCGAAGGGTCTGTTCCGCACTGTATCTCTAAACTAAACAATCAACATATCTGAGGACGACTGCTGTGCCAGATATTGGTTTATTTTTAAATCCTCATTCAGAAACATAATCGATTCATTGAATCAAACGGCACTGACGGATTGAATCGGCACAGAAGCAGATTCTTCGGCCAAACACGTCCATGCTGACCAAGATGTCCCATCTAAGCTAGTCCCATTTACCCACCTCTAAACCTTTCCTATCCATGTACCTGTCCAGGTGTCTTTTAAACAGGAAGGCAGATTATTGTCTGAATGGTGTCAAGTTAGGAAAAGGGGAAGTACAACATGATCTGGGTGTCCCAGTGCATCAGTCACTGAAAGGAAGCATGCAGGTACAGCAGGCAGTGAAGAAAGCCAATGGAATGTTGGCCTTCATAACAAGAGGAGTTGAGTATAGGAGCAAAGAGGTCCTTCTGTAGTTGTACAGGGCCCTAGTGAGACCACACCTGGAGTATTGTGTGCAGTTTTGGTCTCCAAACTTGAGGAAGGACATTCTTGCTATTGAGGGAGTGCAGCATAGATTCATGAGGTTAATTCCTGGAATGGCGGGACTGTCATATGTTGAAAGACTGGAGCGACTAGGCTTGTATATGCTGGAATTTAGAAGGATGAGAGGGGATCTTATCTAAACATATAAGATTATTAAGGGATTGGACACGCTAGAGGCAGGAAACATGTTCCCAATATTTTATTTTATTTTCATATTTCAGATACAGCGCGGAAACAGGCCTTTTCGGCCCACCAAGTCCGCACCGCCCAGTGATCCCCGCACACTAACACTATCCTACACACACTAGGGACAATTTTTACATATACCCAGTCAATTAACCTACATACCTGTACGTCTTTGGAGATGTTGAGGGAGTCCAGAACCAGGGGCCACAGTTTAACAATAAGGGGTAGGCCATTTAGAACGGAGATGAGGAAAAACCTTTTCAGTCAGAGAGTTGTAAATCTGTGGAATTCTCTGCCTCAGAAGGCAGTGGAGGCCAATTCTCTGGATGCTTTCAATAGACAATAGACAAGAGAGAGCTAGATAGAGCTCTTAATGATAGCGGAGTCAGGGGTTATGGGGAGAAGGCAGGAACGGGGTACTGATTGTGGATAATCAGCCATGATCACATTGAATGGTGGTGCTGGCTCGAAGAGCCGAATGGCCTACTCCTGCACCTGTTGTCTATTGTCTAAATGTTTTTATAGTTTTTGCCTCAGCTACCTCTGGCAGCTCATTCCGTGCACTGGCCACCCTCTGTTACTGTACGATGAAGTTGCACTATGCACCAGTTTTGCTCCATTATAGTTACCTAGTATACTGGTCCTTAATGCATTGTGATCTTGGTTATTATTATTTGTCAGCGTGTCACTGCATTAATGAGCCCATAAAGCTGCAGTAAGTAAGGATTATTTTGTTCCTTTGCCGGTACATGCCACAATCTCACACTCTTGACTCTACTTTGATCTTGTGCCAAGACCATTAGTACAATAACGTTTAAAATGACTGTATCAGAACTAAAGATTTCTGCATTGCTTGTAGCGTGTGGCTCCAGGATTGAAAGGTTCAGCCGGATAGTTGGTGGGACCAACGCTGTGAATGGCGAGTGGCCCTGGCAGGTGAGCTTACAGATCGGGAGTCACGTTTGTGGAGCCTCCATCATCTCCGACCAATGGCTCGTCTCTGCCGCTCACTGCTTCCAAAAGTAAGTGAACCTTTATTTATGCATCATCTCATAGTTGACAAGAAATGTTGAGGCTCTGGTCAGGAAAAGGCAGTTCAGTTTAGTTTATTGTCACGTGTACCGAGGTACAGTGAAAAGCTTTTGTGGCGTGCTAATCAGTCAGCGGAAAGACAATACATGATTACAATCGAGCCAATCATTGATTGAATGTACAGATACATGATAAGAGAATAAAGTTTAGTGCAAGGTAAAACCAGTAAAGTATTATCAAGGATAGCCCAGTGTCACCAATGAGGTAGATAGTAGTTCAGCACGGCTCTCTGGTTGTGGTAGGATGGTTCAGTTGCCTGATAACAGTCGGGAAGAAACTGTCCCTGAATCTGGAGGTGTGCGTTTTCACACTTCTGTATCTCTTGCCTGATTGGAGAGAGGAGGAGAGGGATTGGCCAGGGTGAGACTGGTCCTTGATTATGCTGCTGGCCTTGCCGAGGCAGCGTGAGGTGTAGATGGAGGCGATGGAAGGGAGGTTGGTTTGTGTGATGGTCTGGGCTGCGTCCAGAATTTGCTGCAATTTCTTGCGGTCGATAAAATGCGTTCTAATGCACATCTGTAGAAGTTAGTGAGAGTTGTTGGGGACGTGCTGAACATTCTAAGCCTTCTAAGGAAGTAGAGGCGTTCCTGAGCTTTCTTGGTCGTTGCTTCAGTATGGGTGGTCCAGGAGAAGGTGTTGGTGATGTTGACTCCTGGGAATCTCTACTTCAGCATCGTCAGTGCAAACTGGGGTATGTGAACCGCTTCACTTCCTGAAGTCAATCAACATCTCCATTGTCTTGCTGACGTTGAGAGAAAGGTTGTTGTCTCTACACCAGGCCACGAGGTTCTCAATCTCCTTCCTGCACTCCGTCTCATCATTATTTGATATCCGGCCCACAACGGTGGTGTCATTGGATTTAGGAGCTGGTGTTGTGATTGCCTCTCAGCCAGGGAACTGCAGACAGTGAGTCTGTCTGGCCCATCTATCCCTCTACATACTTGTCCAAGGGTCTTTTAAATGCTGTTATGGTTCCTGTCTCAACTACCTCTGGCTGCTTGTTCCATATACCCACCACCATCTTTAGTGTAGTTTAGAGATACAGCACAGAAACATGCCATTCAGCCGACTAAACCTGTGCTACCATTGATCCCCGCACACTAGCACTATGTTACTTACACGAGGGACAATTTACAATTATGCCAAGCCAATTAGCCTACTAACCTGTATGTCGTTGGAATGTGGGAGGAAACCAGAGCACCCGGAGAAAACCCACGAGGTCACAGGGAGAACGTGCAAACTCCGTACGGACAGCATCTGTAGTCAGGATTGAGGGTTGGTGTGGACAGGGTGGACCACAAAGCCTGTTTCTGTGCTGTGTCTCTGTGCCAGGGTTTCTGCAGGTAAGTCCAGCATCAAGTGTGTTTAATTGTCACGTACCAATATCTTCCCAGCTGTCATCAGGCAACTGAACCGTCCTGTCACCAACACGAGAGGCGAGCGGCCCTGACCTCCAAGTTACCTGATTGGAGACCCTCGCTCTATCTTTCATCGGACTTCACCTTGCACTAAATGTTAGTCCCTTCATCTGTACACTGGACGACTTGATTATAATCATGTATTGTCTTTCCGCTGACTGGATAATAATAATAATATATTCCTTTATTCATCCCACACCGGGGAAATTTACATGATAGCACGCAACAAATGCTTTATACTGTGTACACTTGACAATAAACTAAAGTAAACTAAACTTTAATGACTGTAATACTAAGTGAGGATAACAGTGCAAAACTGGAGTCCATCGTGCAACCAAAGACACAGTCCATAGTAGAATGTAGTTGCAGTGTTTATGACCCTTAGTTGAGTTCAGCTTAGTTGTTTGTCAAGTGTACTGAGGTACAGTGAAAAGCTTTGTTGATGGTTGCTGGGAAGAAGCTGTTCTTGAACCTGGAGGACAGGGCTTTCCAATTGTAGCAGTGGGATGTTGGGAAGGTGCGGGGAAGATTTACAAGGACATTGCCAGGACTCGAGGGACTGAGCTACAGGGAGAACTTGGACAGGTTAGGACTTTATTCCTTAGTGCAGGAGGATGAGGGCGATCTTAGAGGTATATAAAATCAGGAGGGGAAAATATAGAGTGAATGCACAGTCTTTTTACCCAGAGTAGGGGAATCAAGAACCAGAGGACATTGGTTTAGGGTGAAAGGGCAAAGATTTAATAGGAACATGAGGGGCATCTTTTTCACTCAGAGCACAGTGAGTGTTTGGAACGAGCTGCCAGAGGAGGTAGATGATGCAGGTACCATAGCAACATTTAAAAGACATTTGGACAGGTACAAAAGATACAGGTACAGGTAGGAAAGATTGAGGGATACGGGTCAAACACAGGCAGGTGGGGCTATTGTCAATGGGGCACCTTGGTTGGCATGGTTACGTTGGGCTGTAGGGTCTGTTTCCATGCTGTATGACTCTGACATTAGGGGGATGTGGATCCTTGATGCCTGTTTGGGGCAGAGCTTCTTGCAGATCCCTTTGGTGGTGGGGAGGTCAGTAGCTGTGATGGGCCGGGTAATGTCTACCATTCTGTATTCTTTGTTCCTGGGGCTTTGGGTTCCTGAACCAGGTCATGATGCAACCGTGTCAGGATGCGCTTCACTCTATACTTGCAGACGTTCAATAAAGTATTTAGCAACATACCAAATCTCCTCAATGTTCTTAGGGAATGGAGGCATGAATGAGCGTTGTTGTTGATTGCATTAAAGTGCTGGGTTCAGGACAGATCTTCAGAGGCTGGACTGTCTTCGGAGGCTTCGGCTCAGGCCGCGTGGATGCCGACATAGGGAGCTCCGGCAGCGGCAGCGGCAGCATCTTTGCCCGCCCCGGATCACGGGGCTTGGGTCGGCCCGCCGCGGACCTTTCACCGTCCGGCGCCGCCTGGAAAGTGGCAACTTCAACAGCCTGACCGTGGGAGAAGACAGCAGGGGAAGAGAAATGACATTCTGGCCTTCCATCACAGTGAGGAGGGGACTGGAGGAGACTCACTGTGATGGATGTTACTTTTTGTTTTGTGGTTTGGGTTGTGTAATTTGCTTATTTTATTGCTCTATTGTTGGACTGTGGGTGACGAAAACTCGGCCAAAAGACCTGATTTTTGGATGACAAATAAAGGTAATTCTGATTCTGATTCTGAATTCTGATTCAGAGATGGCATGCCCAGGAATCGACAGCTGGGATTTGAGTAATGAATCTGTGTGTTAATGACATTGTATGTTGATGTTTGTTTAAAGTGCCTACGCCAATCCCTCAGTTTGGGAAGCTTACATGGGGTCCGTGTTGGTTGGAGAAGGAATGTCCAGCACCATCAGAAGAATCAGGACCCACCCCAACTACAGCGTCCCGAAGAAATTCACCAATGACATTGCTGTGTTGGAGCTGTCCTCACCTCTCATCTTCAATGACTTCATTCAGCCCATCTGCCTCCCGCCCAGCAGCAAGGTCTTCCCACCTGGGCAACGATGCACAATCACAGGGTGGGGAACACTTGCCTTCGAAGGTTAGATTTTCCTATTCTGTCAGTGTATAATTCTACTGTTCTAAATGCAATTCAAACCCTTAATCTGTGGAACTGATGCGCTACAATGCTGAGAACTATATTCTGCACTCTTTATCTTCCCGTTTTCTCTCTGTGTTGTACTTGAGTTTGACTTGATTGTATTTGTGTGGCATTATCTGATCTGATTGGGGGTAGCATGCAAAGCTTTTCACTGTACCTCTGTACACGTGACAATAATAAACCCAAATCCCACTTGCTGTTCTGGTGCTTTAAGTAGTTGTTAGCTGCACCTGAATCACATTGACAGTATTATAATATAATCTTGAAACATCCAGGGCAATGAGCTCATCGGCAAACGTGCATCCTGAACAATGATTCATTGTTGATCTCTGGGCTTGTGCAAGAAGTAACTCGGGGTCAGGCAGCATCTCTGGAGAGAAGGAATGGGTGACGTTTTGGGTCGAAGTCTGAAGAAGGGTCTCGATCTGAAACATCACCCATTCCTTCTATCCACAGATGCTGCCTGACCCGCTGAGTTACTCCAGCACTCTGTGAAACGTCACCTATCCATGTTCTCCACAGATGCTGCCTGACCCACTGAGTTACTCCAGCACTCTGTGAAACGTCACCTATCCATGTTCTCCACAGATGCTGCCTGACCCGCTGAGTTACTCCAGCACTCTGTGAAACGTCACCTATCCACATTCTCCACAGATGCTGCCTGACCCGCTGAGTTACTCCAGCACTCTGTGAAACGTCACCTATCCATGTTCTCCACAGATGCTGCCTGACCCGCTGAGTTACTCCAGCACTCTGTGTCTATCTTCCTTTGACCTACAAGTCCACACTGCATGCTATATCTCAGATAATGAG
This sequence comes from Rhinoraja longicauda, assembly GCF_053455715.1. Taxonomy (NCBI): domain Eukaryota; kingdom Metazoa; phylum Chordata; class Chondrichthyes; order Rajiformes; family Arhynchobatidae; genus Rhinoraja; species Rhinoraja longicauda. The sequence continues at coordinate 90,716,822 of NC_135955.1, forward strand.
GTATGAGAAAGACTGGGCGAAGGAACGTACACTGAATGTTTGTTCCTCTGGCCCAGTGGGATTAACGGAAGGATATTTGTACAAGAGCAATGCTGCCTGCGATCAGCAGAGTTGGTTTATAGACACAAAAAGCTGGAGTAACTCAAAGAGTAGACAATAGACAATAGACAATAGTCTGACATCAGTGGTGGGGAACATGCTGGAGTCAATTATAAAAGACGAAATTGCGGAGCATTTGGATAGTAGTAACAGGATCGTTCCGAGTCAGCATGGATTTACGAATGGGGAAATCATGCTTGACTAATCTACTGGAATTTTTTGAGGATGTAACTAAGAAAATGGACAAGGGAGAGCCGGTGGATGTGGTGTACCTCGACTTTCAGAAAGTCTTCGACATGGTCCCACATAGGAGATTAGTGGGCAAAATTAGAGCACATGGTATTGGGGGTAGGGTACTGACATGGATAGAAAATTGGTTGACAGACAGAAAGCAAAGAGCGGGGATAATTGGGTCCCTTTCAGAATGGCAAGCAGCGACTAGTGGGGTACCGCAAGGCTCGGTGCTGGGACCGCAGCTATTTACAATATACTGTAGTGAGTCCAAAACGAGCGTTATTATTCAAAAGACTTTATTCATAGCAAAAACCGTAACAAGGCGCTGGTACTTACTTTGGACACCACTACTTAACTGCTTACATAATCTAATCTAATCTCTTGAGTTTGGCGCCAGACACAACTATACCTCGCGCTCCCGCATCCTGTGACTCGTTAGCCCAACCGAGGGTTTGAGACCCCCCCGCTAATCCGTATGTCCCTACATGACCCCCCCCAGAACCCTCGAAACCGTACCTCACGGGTGCCCGGACCTCCCTCCCGGAACGCGTACGGAGTGGGGAAACCGATACCGCCAATGTGACGGGAGGCGGGGAGGTCGCCGCCGCCGGAGGCGATGGAGGGGCCACGGGAGCGGAGGGAGTAGGTGACGGAGAGCGCTTGATCGGCAACGGGGGCCCGGGCCCAACCATAGGCGGCGGGGGGCCGAGAGGTGGCAAACAGGGCGCTGCTGGCGGAACCAGGGGGGCGGCCATTGGCTGGCCCCTGCGCGGCGGCTGGGCCACCGACACGGGGAGGTCCTGGTCCAAATGGGCCGGCTTGAGCCGGGATACGGAAACGAGTGACAGCCCCTCTCTTAAGTACCTGAAACGGGCCCTGATAAACCGGCCGAAGAGGGGGGCGGTGGGAATTTTTCCGCAGGAACACGAAATCACAGTCCCGCAAGTCCGACGGGACGTGGACCACTGTGCTTCCGTGCCTGGAGGTCGGGACTGGAGCCAGAGAACCCACCCGTGCCCGGAGGGAACCCAACACCGACGTAACGGGTGGTGGCAAGGCGGGGGCGGAAGGGAGGATGTCACCCGGCACCCGCAGGGGCGAACCGTAGACGAGCTCGGCCGTGGATGTGCCTAGCTCGGCCTTTGGGGCCATACGAATGCCGAGGAGGACCCAAGGCAGCTGGTCAGCCCAATCGTGGCCGGTCAGTCGGGCACAGAGGGACGCCTTCAGCTGCCGATGGAAACGCTCCACCATCCCGTTGGATTGGGGATGGTAGGCGGTGGTCTGCTGTAAACGAGACCCATACAACTGTGCCAGCGCGGCCCAGAGGGAGGAGGTGAACTGGGCTCCCCGATCTGTGGTGATGATAGACAATAGACAATAGGTGCAGGAGGAGGCCATTCAGCCCTTCGAGCCAGCACCGCCATTCAATGCGATCATGGCTGATCACTCTCAATCAGTACCCCGTTCCTGCCTTCTCCCCATACCCCCTCACTCCGCTCTCCTTAAGAGCTCTATCCAGCTCTCTCTTGAAAGCATCCAACGAACTGGCCTCCACTGCCTTCTGAGGCAGAGAATTCCACACCTTCACCACCCTCTGACTGAAAAAGTTCTTCCTCATCTCCGTTCTAAATGGCCTACCCCTTATTCTTAAACTGTGGCCCCTTGTTCTGGACTCCCCCAACATTGGGAACATGTTATCTGCCTCTAATGTGTCCAATCCCCTAATTATCTTATATGTTTCAATAAGATCCCCCCTCATCCTTCTAAATTCCAGTGTATACAAGCCCAATCGCTCCAGCCTTTCAACATACGACAGTCCCGCCATTCCGGGAATTAACCTAGTGAACCTACGCTGCACGCCCTCCATAGCAAAACGGGCCACCCAATGCAGCGCCAGGGCCCGTGCACAGGAGGCCACCGAGGTGTCCGACAATAGGAGCGCCTCCGGCCAACGTGTAAACCGATCCACCACCGTCAGGAGATGAGTATAACCCCTGGAATAGGGCAATGGACCCACCAAATCCACGTGGATGTGGAAAAAACGGACTGGGGGAACCTCGAAACTCTGGTATGGGGGCTGGACATGGCGATGAACTTTGGAGGTTTTGCACGGAATACAGGCCCGTGCCCAGGCCGCCACCTGCTTCCGCAGGCCATGCCAGACAAACCGGGCGGCCACCATGGCCGAAGTCGCCCTGATGGACGGATGTGCCAGGCCGTGAATGGCCTCAAAAACCTTACGCCGCAGGGCGGCAGGCACCACCGGGCGAGGGCGTGGAAGAGAAACGTCACACCACAACTTGGTACCTGTGGGGCCACACGCCACCTGCTCCAAACGCAGTCCCGAGGCTGTGGAGGCGTACACCTCGGCCGTTTTTTCCAGGCGCTGAGCCTCCGCTAGCTCCTGGAAATCCACCTGTCCTACCACGGCCACGGAGGGAATGGCCGGCCGGGACAGGGCATCAGCAACAGTATTAAGCCTACCCGCAATATGACAGACATCGGTGGTAAACTCCGAAATCAGGGTGAGGTGCCGCTGCTGGCGAGCTGACCACGGATCAGAAACCTTAGCAAAAGCGAATGTCAGAGGTTTGTGATCCGTGTAGGCCACGAAAGAACGGCCTTCCAAAAAATAACGGAAGTGGCGGACTGCTAAATAGAGGGCCAGGAGTTCCCTATTAAACGCACTATATTTGAGCTCGGCTCGCGAGAGCTGCCGGCTGAAAAACGCCAGGGGCTGCCATTGGCCTTCGACCTGCTGTTCCAAAACCCCACCCACCGCCACGTCTGAGGCGTCCACCGTCAGCGCCGTGGGGGCGGAGGAGCGCGGGTGCACCAGCATGGTGGCGTTGGCGAGGGCCTGATTGACCGCGACAAAAGCCGTCTCTGCAGATGCGGACCATACCAACTCAGCGGGGTTACTCGCGAGGCATAGAAAAAGGGGGCGCATGACCCGAGCTGCTGCAGGCAGGAACCGGTGATAAAAGTTCACCATGCCCACGAATTCCTGCAATCCCTTGATGGTAGTAGGACGTGGAAAAGAGCGGACCGCCTCCACCTTGGCTGGCAAAGGGGTGGCTCCGGCCGATGTAACCCGGTGACCCAAAAAATCTACCACCGACAGGCCGAATTGGCATTTGTACGGCCCCAAAGGCCGAGTTAGGCACATCCTCGGCCGAGCTCGTCTACGGTTCGCCCCTGCGGGTACCAGGTGACATCGGCCGGAGCCACCCCTTTGCCAGCCAAGGTGGAGGCGGTCCGCTCTTTTCCACGTCCTACTACCATCAAGGGATTGCAGGTATTCGTAGGCATGGTGAACTTTTATCACCGGTTCGTGCCTGCAGCAGCTCGGGCCATGCGCCCCCTTTTTCTATGCCTCGCGGGTAACCCCGCCGAGTTGGTATGGTCCGCATCTGCAGAGACGGCTTTTGTCGCGGTCAAACAGGCCCTCGCCAACACCACCGTGCTGGTGCACCCGCGCTCCTCCGCCCCCACGGCGCTGACGGTGGACGCCTCAGACGTGGCGATGGGTGGGGTTTTGGAGCAGCAGGTCGAAGGTCACCAATGTAGTGAGTCCAAAACGAGCGTTATTATTCAAAAGACTTTATTCAGCAAAAACCGTAACAAGGCGCTGGTACTTACTTTGGACACCACTACTTAACTGCTTACATAATCTAAGCACTACTTAGATTACATAATCTAATCTAATCTCTTGAGTTTGGCGCCAGACACAACTATACCTCGCGCTCCCGCATCCCGTGACTCGTTAGCCCAACCGAGGGTTTGAGACCCCCCCGCTAATCCGTATGTCCCTACAATACATCAATGACTTGGATGAAGGGATTAAAAGTACCATTAGCAAATTTGCAGATGATACAAAGCTGGGTGGCAGTGTGAGCTGTGAGGAAGATGCTATGAGGTTGCAGGGTGACTTGGACAGGTTGTGTGAGTGGGCGGTTGCTTGGCAGATGCAGTTTAATGTGGATAAGTGTGAGGTTATCAACTTTGGTGGTAAGAATAAGAAGGCAGATTATTATCTGAATGGTGTCAAATTAGGAAAAGGGGACGTACAACGAGATCTGGGTGTCCTAGTGCATCAGTCACTGAAAGGAAGCATGCAGGTACAGCAGGCAGTGAAGAAAGCCAATGGAATGTTGGCCTTCATAACAAGAGGAGTTGAGTATAGGAGCAAAGAGGTCCTTCTGCAGTTGTACATGGCCCTAGTGAGACCGCACCTGGAGTACTGTGTGCAGTTTTGGTCTCCAAATTTGAGGAAGGATATTCTTGCTATTGAGGGCATGCAGCGTAGGTTTACTAGGTTAATTCCCGGAATGGCGGGACTGTCGTATGTTGAAATACTGGACCGACTAGGCTTGTATACACTGGAATTTAGAAGGATGAGAGGGGATCTTATTGAAACATATAAGATTATTAAGGGGTTGGACACGTTAGAGGCAGGAAACATGTTCCCAATGTTGGGAGAGTCCAGAACCAGGGGCCACAGTTTAAGAATAAGGGGTAGGCCATTTAGAACGGAGATGAGGAAAAACCTTTTCAGTCAGAGAGTTGTGAATCTGTGGAATTCTCTGCCAAAGAAAGCAGTGGAGGCCAAGTCTCAGAATGCATTCAAAAGAGAGCTAGATAGAGCTCTTAAGAATAGCGGAGTCAGGGGGTATGGGGAGAAGGCAGGAACGGGGTACTGATTGTGAATGATCAGCCATGATCACATTGAATAGCGGTGCTGGCTCGAAGGGCCGAATGGCCTACTCCTACACCTATTGTCTTTAGTCTATTGTCTAAACGACCTCCTCTGGCAGCTTGTTCCATACACCCACCACCCTTTGTAGGGGGGAGAAAAAAGTTGCCGCGGGTTCCCATTAAATCTCCCCCCCCCCCCCCCCCCCCCGACCCCACCCCCACACCTATTTTTCTTGATTCCCCGCTCTGGGTTAAAGACCATGATTTACCTATCTGTTCCTCATGATTTTGTTCACCTCCATAGATCACCCCCAGACTTCGGTGCTTCAAGGTACAGAGTCCACGGCTACTGAATAGAGTCTCGCTGGTTCAACCTCTCCCTGTAGCTTGAGTCCTCAAGTCCCCTGAGGAGGGCGAGGTGTTGGTGCACCTTGACTGTCACATTGATGTGGTTGGTCCATGACATATCATTGGTAATTAACGCCAGGGAACTTGAAGCTTTCAACCATTTCCACTTCAGCACATTGCTGGTACTTGGGGCATCTGCTCCACCAGGCTCCCTGATCTTGGGGCATCTGCTCCACCAGGCTCCCTGATCTTGGGGCATGTAGTCCACCAGGCTCCCTGATCTTGGGGCATCTGCTCCACCAGGCTCTCTGATCTTGGGGCATCTGTTCCACCAGGCTCCCTGATCTTGGGGCATGTAGTCCACCAGGCTCCCTGATCTTGGGGCATCTGCTCCACCAGGCTCCCTGATCTTGGGGCATGTAGTCCACCAGGCTCCCTGATCTTGGGGCATCTGCTCCACCAGGCTCCCTGATCTTGGGGCATGTAGTCCACCAGGCTCCCTGATCTTGGGGCATCTGCTCCACCAGGCTCTCTGATCTTGGGGCATCTGTTCCACCAGGCTCCCTGATCTTGGGGCATCTGTTCCACCAGGCTCCCTGATCTTGGGGCATCTGCTCCACCAGGCTCTCTGATCTTGGGGCATCTGTTCCACCAGGCTCCCTGATCTTGGGGCATGTAGTCCACCAGGCTCCCTGATCTTGGGGCATGTACTCCACAACGCTCCCTGATGCCAACCCAGGGCAAGATGTCTGATATTGGCAGCAGGGCAGGAGTGATCAGTCCACATTCAGCTGCATGCATGAGTGAACTGTTGGCTCATGTGTTTTCCAGGGTCACTTGCCACAATCCTTCAGAAAGCAGTTGTGCATATCATCAGCAGCGACAAATGCAAGCATGTGTACAAAACCCTGATCACTGAGAATATGATCTGTGCTGGGATCATGGCAGGAGGAGTGGATGCCTGTCAGGTAACCTATTAACTATTCATGTTGCATTGAATTTGCTTATATTACTAATTATAGTCTTGTAGGATCAGAGCTGAAACAGACCATTCGGCCTGCCTTGTCCATGCTGGGTCCATATCCCATATATGCTGGGGCCCGTATCCCATATATGCTGGGGCCCGTATCCCATATATGCTGGGGCCCATATCCCACACACGCCGGGGCCATATCCCATATATGCCGGGGCCCGTATCCCATATATGCTGGGTCCATATCCCATATATGCCGGGGCCCGTATCCCATATATGCTGGGGTCATTCCCATATATGCCGAGGCCCATATCCCATATATGCCGGAGCCCATATCCCACACACACCGGGGCCATATCCCACATATGCTGGGCCCGTATCCCATATATGCAGGGGCCCGTATCCCATATATGCCGGGGCTTGTATCCCTCCACCTTCCTCTCGACGTATCTGTCCAAATATCTTTGAAAAGTCTGACTTGTATCCACTTCTATCATTGCTCTGCAGCTCATTCCAGATGTAAACTATCCTCTGGGTGAAAACGTTGTGCCCAAGGTCTCTTTCTCCTCTCACCTTAAGCCTGTTTCCTCTGTGTTTTAGAATCGTCCACCCTGGGGGGAGGGGGGGGGGGGGGGGTTGGGGGAGACTGAGTGTTCATTTTACTAATGCCCCTCATGCTCTTGTTCACCTCGATTTGTGGAATGCATCAGGGATGGATCTTGGAGCAAATGGGTGTTTTAATATTTGGCCATGTGTGTTGAAGCATTTACGAGGTGTTGTGGGAGATGAGTAGCAGGAAATAGTCCAAACTACCCAGAGGATAGTTTACATCTGGAATTCTCTGCCTCAGAAGGCAGTGGAGGCCAATTCTCTGAATGCATTCAAGAGAGAGCTGGATAGAGCTCTTAAGGATAGTGGAGTCGGGGGGTATGGGGAGAAGGCAGGAATGGGGTACAGATTGAGAATGATCAGCCATGATCACATTGAATGGCGGTGCTGGCTCAAAGGGCCGAATGGCCTCCTCCTGCACCTATTGTCTATTGTCTAAATGCAACTTGACGGTGAACGAGGCAGGACCATGAGAGGAAATGCAATGGGAGAAAGGTGAAGTAGTGCGAACTGGATGCAACATAAGCTGAGAGACGTGTTAGCAGGTGAACTGTGGAGATCTTCATTAGGCTGGGGACTGTGGCACGGGGTGGGGGAGAGGCGGGGATCGTGGAGGAGGAGGGAGATGGGACTGAGGGGAGAGAGAGAGAGAGAGAAGACTACAGGTGCAGGGTGTGGAGATGGGACTGTGATGAGAACCAGAAGAACCAGAGCCAAAGACTGAACAACTTGTGAAAGGGAGAACATAGATTTTGAATGAAATCTTGTGTGAAACATCAAACAGATGCCAAGTGCTTCCATGGGATTCCTAAATAGAACAACGCTGGCCTCAGTGTGGCATCTGGAGGCTGATGGGTGGCAAATGGTTACATCAACACTTGGCATCAGTTTTCACCGTGGAGGCAACGAGAAATATCCCAACATTGTTGGGAGGGTTAATCTCAAGTAAGGAGGGGCAGGGGGTAAAGGTGGACAATCACCAGGGCCAAGGGTCTGTGGGAAAGGCCGTTGCAGTGAGTGGTTGGAATGTATTCACTAAAGTTTAGAAAGATGAGAGGGGATCTTATAGAGACGTATAAAATTATAAAAGGACTGGACAAGCTAGATGCAGGATAAATGTTCCCAATGTTGGGGGAGTCCAGAACCAGGAGCCACAGTCTAAGAATAAAGGGGAGGCCATTTAAAACTGAGGTGAGAAGGAACTTTTTCACCCAGAGAGTTGTGAATTTGTGGAATTCTCTGCCACAGAGGGCAGTGGAGGCGAATTCACTGGATGGATTTAAGAGAGAGTTAGATAGAGCTTTAGGGGCTACTGAAATCAAGGGATATGGGGAGAAGGCAGGCACGGGTTACTGATTGTGGATGATCAGCCGTGATCACAACGAATGGCGGTGCTGTCTCAAGGGGCTGAATGTCCTCCACCTCGTGCCAGCACCGCCATTCATTGTGATCATGGCTGATCATCCACAATCACCTATTTTCTATGTTTCTATTTTTCCCCAACTTGCTCGGTTCCAGGATGGTGCCAGAAGATTGGTCAAAGACCAGCATGGGTGTGCAAACAGGGAGAAGACAGCAACAGGGATTACAGGATCATTAGCTTAACATCTACTCTTGAGAAGATGCTGGAGTTAATACTCAGAGGGAATAATTAATGAGTTATGAAGCAATCATTCATCAAACCTGGTCAACAGGTTTTGATCACGGGTGAATCATGCTTTACGCCTGCAGTCTTTGAGGATGTGACAGGCAGAGTTGGTGGAGGAGATTTCCAAAAGCCAATGATAAGGTTCCACACGATGCTGATGCTTATTGGACAAAGTGTATTAGCATGAACTGAAAAGTGGCTAGTGCCTAGTGTGCAGTGAATGGAAGGTGTTGTACCCGCGTACAACAACAGAACCACATTGGCCACTCTGCAGTCCTCTGGGACCTCACCCCTGGCCAGAGAGAACAAAGATCCTCGTCAAAACCCCTGCAACCTCTGCTCTTGCCTCCCTCAATAATCTGGCATCGATTCCATCAGGCCCTGGGGATTTACCACCACTTAAGGCTCTTTCATGAGCTTTAGCACCACCCCACCCTGATCTCAAAATGCTCCAGTGCACTTGTATTCTCCTGCTTCCTCTGACTTCAAGAATCGATTCCCTCCTTTATTATATCATATCATATATCATATATATACAGTGCGGAAACAGGCCTTTTCGGCCCACCAAGTCCGCGCCGCCCAGCGATCCCCGCACATTAACACAATCCTACACACACTAGGGACAATTTTTTACATTTTACCCAGTCAATTAACCTACATACCTGCACGTCTTTGGAGTGTGGGAGGAAACCGAAGATCTCGGAGAAAACCCACGCAGGTCACGGGGAGAACGTACAAACTCCTTACAGTACAGCACCTGTAGTCAGGATCGAACCTGAGTCTCCGGCGCTGCATTCGCTGTAAAGCAGCAACTCTACCGCTGCGCTACCATGCCGCCCTTTGTGGAGCCCGACTCTCACTGGTCACCCTCTTATTTTTAACGTACATATAACGTACATATAACGTACATATAACATACATACAATGTGCATACAATGTGCATACAATGTGCATGCAATGTGCATGCAATGTGCATGTAATAATGATAAAACTGGTTAGTGTTTGCATGGAATTTCTCTCTTTCTGTGGTGACTGTTCCATTGTCAGGGCCACCACACATAGAGTAACGTACTAGGTGATTTATTAGCAACATTACTTCAGCGCCACAGTGCAGTAATTATCTAGAGTTGCTATCTCACAGCGCCAGTGACCTGGGTTTGATCCTCACTACGGGTGCTGTCTGTATGGAGTTTGCACGTTCTCCCTGTGACTGTGTGGGTTTTCTCTGGGTGCTCCAGTTTCCTCCCACACTCCAGAGACGTGCAGGTTTGTGGATTAATTTGGCTTTGGTTAAAAGTGTGTGTAGGATAGTGCAGTGTATGGGATTGCTGGTCGACATGGATTGGTGGGCCAGAGGGTCTGTTTCCGTGCTGTATCTCGAAGGGCCGAATGGCCTACTCCTGCACCTATTGTCTATTGTCTATCTCTAAACTGAACTAATCATTGTCTTCCTCATCTTTTGCAGGGTGACTCAGGAGGTCCATTGGTGTGCAGAGATCCTGATAAGACTTGGTTTCTTGCTGGAATCGTGAGCTATGGGATTAAATGTGCGAGTCCCAACATACCAGGAGTGTATTCACGTGTGACATCCCTGCGAGACTGGGTGAAGCAGGAAACCGGCGTATAGATGGGACACCTTGATGGGACACCTTGATGGGACACCTTGATGGGACACCTTGGCAATCGCAACATGCTCCTTTCACTCCTAGTGCACGAACACGTTATTTCTAAAATCTATTCCTAGCGTTGCAATGACGCCACTAATGTAGTTTTTATCTCCATGGAATCCGCAAGTTTGCAGATGGCTTTGTTTTGGTGCAACATTGGTGACAGTGTAATGAGGTCATTGGTTTGTGAGTAGAAGTTCCAGATGCAGACACCTCCACGTTTTATCACATGTGGGTTATCACATGTGGGCTTCTCCGGGACTCTAGAATAGGTCCACACAACTAGCATTATATTTAGGGTTAGGGTTAAGGACAACTCTAGTTAGCTGCTGTTTAATTTAAGTAGTGTGTGTTTTGATATAAATTCCTGAATTGTTTACATGGCTCCTCTGAGCTGATTCAACACTTTTTGTACCAGGTTTGATGTTTCAATGCACGGGGGGATATTGTGTGGGCCAAGGACAGCTCCAGACATCCTTGAGTGCTGGCCTTGGCTATTTGGATCCCAGTTCTGCTTTACAGTTTAATGCAAAGATAGTTTAGCCACCAGTCGGTTTGGCTTTGGGTAGTCGGGGATTGGGAATACTCTGCATCAATGAAAAGAAATGAAGAGAGACCTCTGACAGCTGACCCATGCCATATCACCAGTCATGTATTATTACACTGCTAATTATTCATTTATAGTAAAAGAAGACTTTAAAAATTGTCAAGTGTTTAATTGTCACATGTTCTAACAATGAAAAAATGAAATTCTTTCTTGCAGCAGCTTCACTCAATACTTGCTCGCATCATCATCATCATCATCAAATAAACATCATCGCCATCATCATCACCATTACCATCATCATCAAATCATCACCATCATCATCAAACAAGCACCGTCACCGTCACTATTACCATCACCGTCATCATCAAATCAGTGTTCAAGAGCCTGATGGTTGCTGGGAAGAAGCTGTTCTTGAACCTGGAGGTCATGGTTTTCAGGCTTTGTACCTTCTTCCCGATGGTAGTAGTGAGATGAGAGAGTGGTCAGGGTCGTGTGGGTCCTTGATGATGCTGGCTGCCATTTTGAGGCAGTGCCTCCTGTAGATCCCTTTGTGGGAAGGTTGGTACCCGTGATGGACTGGGCAGTGTCCACCTCTATCTGTAGATTCCTTAATTCCTGGGTGTTTGAGTGGCTGAACCAGGCTGTGATGAAACAAGTCAATGTGCAGATCTTCAGAGAAGTGCATTTCGAGGAATATTGCCAAACCCAATACTAAATGTGCAATTACTTTGTTAAGTGGCAAATGCCTTGTCAGCATGAAATACAAAGTGTGAACTGCGTTTCGCAAGGTTGTCGGCAAGGATTTATTTTTGTATTTTGTTACATTGATAACACACAAGTGAAATATGACTGAGGGGGATTTTCTTAATTGGGTGGAAAATGTGGTGGATAAATGAACAAATGGCAGCGTCAGAGGCAAGGTGGTGAAATCTTAAATCATAGGGGCAGAATTAGGCCATTCGGCCCATCACGGCCCATTCCAACGTTCAATCATGGCTGATCTGTCTTTCCCTCTCAACCCCATTCTCCTGCCTTCTCTCCATTACCTTTACCACCCTTTCCAATCAAGAATCTGTCAATCTCCACTTTAAAAAACCCAATGATTTGGCCTCCACAACTGTTTCAAGATTCAAGATTCAGTTTATTGTCACATGCACCAATTAAGGTGAAGTGACCATACAGCCATACGAAGTAAAAAGCAACAAGACACACAAAGTCAAATTTAACTTAGACATCCACCACAGCGGCCTCTACATTCCTCACTGTGATGGAAGGTAATAAAGTTCAATCACCTTCCTCTTTGTTCACCCGCGGTCGGGGCTGTGGAACAATCTGCAGTCGCCGCTGCCGACGATCCGATATCCGAGCCCTCATTTCAGGATGATCAAAACTCCCCACATCGGGACGGTTGAAACATTCTCCGAGTCATGGAGCTCCCGAGTCGGCCTCTTCTTACCAGAAACCGCGTGCTTCACGGTGTTAGAATCCACAGGCCCCGCGGTTGGAGCTCTCCACAGCCGATCCCCGGCAAGGGATCGCAGCTCCATGATGTTAAAGTCCCGCGGCTTGGAGCGCCGGACCTGTCTCCAGGAAAGGCCGCACCAGTCCACGATGTTAGGCCGCAGTGAGGACGGAGATACGACATGGAGAAAAATGGCATCTCTGTCAAGGTAAGAGATTGAAAAAAAGTTTCCCCCAATTGCCCCTCCCCCCACATAAAACAAACCAAGAAACACTAAAACATACTTTAACACAAACTAAAAATAACAAAAACAGTAGAAGGACAGACAGACTGTTGGCGAGGCAGCCATTGCTGGTGGCGCCACATGATGGAATCTGTGGCAATGAATTCCACAGATTCACCACTCTCTGGCTAAACCAATTCCTCCTTGTCTCCTTTCTTAACGTATATTCTTTTACTGTATTCTGAGGCTGTGCCCTCTGGTCCTAGACTCTCCCACTAGTGGAAACATCCTCCACATCCACTCTATCCAGGCCGCTCACTATTGGGTATGTTTCAATGAGGTCTCCTCTCATGTTAAACCTCTGAGTACAGGCCCAGTGTCATGAAGCTTTACCTGTGCCCAGCTGCGCTGGTCGCTGAGGCAGTGTTGAACTTAATTTGGGGGTAAGACATGTCAGTTGAGGGGAGGGTGAACAGCCAGTTGTCGTGGTGCACATTGGCAGCAACGATATAGGTAAAAAACGGGATGAGGTCCTACAAGGTGAATTTAGGGAGCGAGGAGATAAACTTATAAGTAGGACCTCAAAGGTAATAATCTCTGGATTACTACCAGTGCCACGTGCTAGTCAGAGTAGAAATAGGAGGATATTTCAGATGAATACGTGGCTTGAAAAATGGTGCAAGGGGGAGGGATTCAAATTTCTAGGACATTGGAACCAGTTCTGGGGGAGGTGCGACCAGTACAAACAGGACGGTCTGCACCTGAGCTGGAATGGAACCAATGTCCTTGGGGGAGTGTTTGCTAGTGCTGTCGGGGAGGATTTAAACTAATATGGCAGGGGGATGGGAGCATGAGCAGAGAGACAGAGGGGTGTAAAATGAGGGTAGAAACAATAGGTAACAAGGTGAAAAGTAAAAGTGGCAGGCAGACAAATCCAGGGGAAAAATCAAAAAGGGCCACTTTTCAACATAATTGTATAAGGGGTAAGAGTGTTGTAAAAACAAGCCTGAAGGCTTTGTGTCTCAATGCAAGGAGCATTTGTAATAAGGTGGATGAGTTGAATGTTCAGATTGTTATTAATGAATATGATATAGTTGGGATTACGGAGACATGGCTCCAGGGTGACCAAGGCTGGGAGCTCAACATCCAGGGATATTCAATATTCAGGAGGGATAGACAGAAAGGAAAAGGAGGTGGGGTAGTGTTGCTGGTTAGAGAGGAGATTAACGCAATAGAAAGGAAGGACATTAGCTTGGAGGATGTGGAATTGATATGGGTAGAGCTGCGAAACACTAAGGGGCAGAAAACGCTAGTGGGAGTTGTGTACAGGCCACCTAACAGCAGTAGTAGAGTTGGGGATGGCATCAAACAGGAAATTAGAAATGCGTGCAACAAAGGTAAAACAGTTATAATGGGTGACTTCAATCTACATATAGATTGGGTGAACCAAATTGGCAGAGGTGCTGAGGAAGAGGATTTCTTGGAATGTATACGGGATAGTTTTCTAAACCAACATGTAGAGGAACCAATGAGAGAGCAGGCTATTCTAGACTGGGTATTGAGTAATGAGGAAGGGTTAGTTAGCAGTCTTGATGTGCGTGGCCCCTTGGGCAAGAGTGATCATAATATGGTTGAGTTCTTCATTAGGATGGAGAGTGACTTAGTTAATTCAGAAACAACGGTTCTGAACTTAAAGAAAGGTAACTTTGAGGGCATGAGACGTGAATTGGCCAAGATAGACTGGCAATTGATTCTTAAAGGGTTGACGGTGGATATGCAATGGAAGGCATTTAAAGACCGCATGGATGAACTACAACAAGTGTTCATCCCAGTTTGGCAAAAGAATAAATCAGGGAAGGTAGTGCATCCGTGGCTAACAAGGGAGATTAGGGATAGTATCAAATCAAAAGATGAAGCGTACAAATTAGCAAGAAAAAGCAGCCTACCAGAGGACTGGGAGAAATTCAGAGTCCAGCAGAGGAGGACAAAGAGCTTAATTAGGAAAGGGAAAATAGGTTATGAAAGAAAACTGGCAGGGAACGTAAAAAGTGACTGCAAAAGCTTTTATAGATATGTGAAGAGAAAAAGATTAGTTAAAACAAATGTAGGTCCCTTGCAGTCAGAAACAGGTGAATTGATCATGGGGAACAAGGACATGGCAGACCAATTGAATAACTACTTTGGTTCTGTCTTCACTAAGGAAGACATAAATAATCTGCCGGAAATAGCAGGGCACCGGGGGTCTAATGAGATGGAGGAACTGAGGGAAATCCAAGTTAGTCAGGAAGTGGTGTTAGGTAAATTGAATGGATTAAAGGCCGATAAATCCCCAGGGCCAGATAGGCTGCATCCCAGAGTGCTTAAGGAGGTAGCCCCAGAAATAGTCGATGCATTAGTGATAATTTTTCAAAACTCTTTAGATTCTGGAGTAGTTCCTGAGGATTGGAGGGTAGCTAATGTAACCCCACTTTTTAAAAAGGGAGGGAGAGAGAAAATGGGGAATTATAGACCAGTTAGTCTAACATCGGTAGTGGGGAAAATGCTAGAGTCGGTTATTAAAGATGGGATAGCAGCACATTTGGAAAGTGGTGAAATCATTGGACAAAGTCAGCATGGATTTATGAAAGGCAAATCATGTCTGACGAATCTTATAGAATTTTTCGAGGATGTAACTAGTAGAGTGGATAAGGGAGAACCAGTGGATGTGTTATATCTGGACTTTCAGAAGGCTTTCAACAAGGTCCCACATAAGAGATTAGTATGCAAACTTAAAGCACACAGTATTGTGGGTTCAGTATTGATGTGGATAGAGAACTGGCTGGCAGACAGGAAGCAAAGAGTAGGAATAAACGGGTCCTTTTCAGAATGGCAGGCAGTGACTAGTGGGGTACCGCAAGGCTCAGTGCAGCGACCCCAGCTATTTACAATATATATTAATGATTTGGACGAGGGAATTGAATGCAACATCTCCAAGTTTGCGGATGACACGAAGCTGGGGGGCAGTGTTAGCTGTGAGGAGGATGCTAGGAGGCTGCAAGGTGACTTGGATAGGTTAGGTGAGTGGGCAAATGCATGGCAGATGCAGTATAATGTGGATAAATGTGAGGTTATCCACTTTGGTGGCAAGAACAGGAAAGCAGACTATTACCTGAATGGTGGCCGATTAGAAGGGGAGATGCAACGAGACCTGGGTGTCGTGGTACACCAGTCATTGAAAGTAGGCATGCAGGTGCAGCAGGCAGTGAAGAAAGGGAATGGTATGTTGGCATTCATAGCGAGGGGATTTGAGTATAGGAGCAGGGAGGGTCTGCTGCAGTTGTACAGGGCATTGGTGAGACCACACCTGGAGTATTGCGTACAGTTTTAGTCTCCTAATCTGAGGAAAGACATTCTTGCCATAGAGGGAGTACAGAGAAGGTTCACCAGATTGATTCCTGGGATGGCAGGACTTTCATATGAAGAAAGATTGGATAGACTCGGCTTGTACTCGCTGGAATTTAGAAGATTGAGGGGGGATCTTATAGAAACTTACAAAATTCTTAAGGGGTTGGACAGGCTAGATGCAGGAAGATTGTTCCCGATGTTGGGGAAGTCCAGAACAAGGGGTCACAGTTTAAGGATAAGGGGGAAGTCTTTTAGGACCAAGATGAGAAAGTTTTTTTCACACAGAGTGGTGAATCTGTGGAATTCTCTGCATAGAAGATAGTTGAGGCCAGTTCATTGGCTATATTTAAAAGGGAGTTAGATGTGGCCCTTGTGGCTAAAGGGATCAGGGGGTACGGAGAGAAGGCAGGTACGGGATACTGAGTTGGATGATGAGCCATGATCATATTGAATGGCAGTGCAGGCTCGAAGGGCCGAATGGCCTCCTCCTGCACCTATTTTCTATGTTTCTATGAATGCTTCCCCTCACCTTGGCAACCGCGGATGTGTTGGAACCAACTTTCATTCCAGTTGATAAGGATGGCTCAACGAGCCCAGCCATACCCACTGCTTCCGTTTCTTCCCACATCCCAAAGACGTACAGATTTGCTGGTTAATTGGCCTTTGAAAAATTGCTCCCAGTGCATAGGGAGCTTGTTTTGATTTATTATAGTCACTTGTACTGAGGTTCCAGTCAAAGAAAAGACTATTAATCAATACAATCAAGGTGTCCACAGTGGACAGGTGAAGGATACAGCATTTAGTGCAAGATAAACTTGCATTACCAGCCACTGTGTCGTTGGTGAGAGGACGGTTCAGTTACCCGATAACAGCCGGTAAGAAACAGTCCCTGAATCTGCAGGTGTGTGTTTTCACACTTCTGTACCTCTTCCCCGATGGGAGAAGAGGGAGTGGCCGGGGTGAGACTGGTCCTTGGTTATGCTGCTGGCCTTGCCGAGGCAATGCGAGGTGTAGATGGAGTCAATGGAAGGGATGTTGGTTTGTGTGATGGTCTGGGCTGCGTCCACAATTCTCTGCAGTTTACTGCGGTCTTTCACGGAGCTGTTCCCAAACCAAGCTGTGATACATCCTAGTAAAAAGCTTCCTACTATGTCTCTGCAGAAGTTGGTGAGATTTGTTGAGGACATGCCGAACCTCCTAAGCCTAAGATGTGGAAGTGGGATAACATAGATCTAGAGTGAATGGGTGATAGAAGGTCAGTGAGGACTTGATGGGCCGAAGGGCCTGCTTCCCTGCTGTCTCCAAACTAAACCTTAGCCTCTGCTCCATTCAGTCAATGATTTCACACCTTGCCGGGTTAAATTAGGAAGATCCCTAATATAGGCTGCATCACTCTTGAGTTTAGAAGATCAAGAGGTTTAAAATATTACCAGGCGTAAGTTGTGGGCTGTGGTGTGCTCCCATTGACAAGGGATTGAAGATGGGCAGCTCAGGACTAGGTTAGGGACCATTTCTTCATCTGTGACCAGTGGGGGTTTGAGCCTCCCCTGGCTGAGGATCCACAGCAGCTTGTTGTACTAATATGTTTGAGTTGGAATTTTAAGGATAAATATGGCCGTTGAGGGTTGAAGACTAGATCTGCTGTGAGTGAAGGGGGGGGGGCAATGCCTGAGGGATACATGTTCCTCCTGCTCCATTGTTCCAATCCCACAGCGTAGAAACAGGCCCTATAGCCCAACGTGCCCACACCAACCAACGTGCCCACATCAACCAACATACCCCAACGTGCCCACACCAACCAACATACCCCAACGTGCCCACACCAACCAACGTGCCCACACCAACCAACATGCCCACACCAACCAACGTGCCCACACCAACCAACATACCCCAACGTGCCCACACCAACCAATGTGCCCACACCAACCAACGTGCCCACATCAACCAACATACCCCAACGTGCCCACACCAACCAACATACCCCAACGTGCCCACACCAACCAACATGCCCACACCAACCAACGTGCCCACACCAACCAACATACCCCAACGTGCCCACACCAACCAATGTGCCCACACCAACCAACGTGCCCACATCAACCAACGTGCCCACACCAACCAATATACCCCAACATGCCCACACCAACCAACATGCCCACACCAACCAACATACCCCAACGTGCCCACACCAACCAACGTGCCCACACCAACCAACATGCCCACACCAACCAACATACCCCAACGTGCCCACACCAAACAATATACCCCAAAATTCCCACACCAACCAACGTGCCCACACCAACCAGCATACCCCAACGTGCCCACACCAACCAACATACCCCAACGTGCCCACACCAACCAACGTGCCCACACCAACCAACGTGCCCACACCAACCAACATGCCCACACCAACCAACATACCCCAATGTGCCCACACCAACCAACGTGCCCACACCAACCAACATACCCCAACGTGCCCACACCAACCAACGTGCCCACACCAACCAACATGCCCACACCAACCAACATACCCCAACGTGCCCACACCAAACAATATACCCCAACATGCCCACACCAACCAACGTGCCCACACCAACCAGCATACCCCAACGTGCCCACACCAACCAACATACCCCAACGTGCCCACACCAACCAACATACCCCAACATGCCCACACCAACCAACGTGCCCACACCAACCAGCATACTCCAACGTGCCCACACCAACCAACATACCCCAACGTGCCCACACCAACCAACGTGCCCACACCAACCAACGTGCCCACACCAACCAATGTGCCCACACCAACCAACGTGCCCACACCAACCAACATACCCCAACTTGCCCACACCAACCAACATACCCCAACGTGCCCACACCAACCAACGTGCCCACACCAGCCAACATACCCCAACATGCCCACACCAACCAACGTGCCCACACCAACCAACATACCCCAACGTGCCCACACCAACCAACATACCCCAACGTGCCCACACCAACCAACATACCCCAACGTGCCCACACCAACCAACATACCCCAACTTGCCCACACCAACTAACATTCCCCAACTTGCCCACACCAACCAACATGCCCACACCAACCAACATGCCCACACCAACCAACATACCCCAAAATGCCCACACCAACCAACATACCCCAACGTGCCCACACCAACCGACATACCCCAACATGCCCACACCAACCAACATACCCCAACATGCCCACACCAACCAACATACCCCAATGTGCCCACACCAACCAACATACTCCAACGTGCCCACACCAACCAACATACCCCAACGTGCCCACACCAACCAACATACCCCTTCTACACTAGTACCTCCTGCCTGCTTTTTGCCCATGTCTCTCAACCTGCCCTATTCATGTACCTGTCCACGTCAAATGTTGCGATAGTACCTGCCTCAACTGCCTCCTCTGGCAGCTTGATCATAAGATAGTTCATGTGATAGGAGTAAAATTAGGCCATTCATCCCATCAAGTCTACTCCACCATTCAATCATGGCTGATCTATCTCTCCCTCCGAACCCCATTCTCCTGCCTTCTCCCCATAACCCCTGACACCCGTACTAATCAAGAATTGATCTATCTCTGGCTTAAATATATCCACTGACGGCCTCCACTGCCGTCTGTGGCAAAGAATCCCACAGATTCACCACCCTCTGACGAAAGAAATTCCTCATCTCCCTCCTAAAAGAACGTCCTTTAATTCTGAGGCTGTGATCTCTAGTCCTAGACTCTCCCACTAGTGGAAACACCCTCTCCACATCCACTGTATCCAAGCCTTTCACTATTCTGCATATTTCAATGAGGTCCTCCCTCATCCTTCTAAACTCCAGCGAGTACAGGCCCAGTGCTGACAAACGCTCATCATAGGTTAACCCACTCATTCCTGGGATCATTTGTTGAGGACATGCTGAACTTCCTAAGCCTAAGATGTGGAAGTGGGATAACATAGATCTAGAGTAAATGGGTGATAGATGTTCAGTGAGGACTCAATGGGCCAAAGGGCCAAAACCTCCTCTGGACCCTCTCCAAAGCCAGTACATCCTTCCTCAGATATGGTGTCCAAAATTGCTTATAATATTCTAAATGTGGACCCACCAGCGCCTTATAAAGCCTCAGCATCACACACACCCCGTGACCATCGCGATATAGACCCCCAGCATCACACACACCCCTGTGACCAGCACCTTAGAGCCCCAGCATCACACACACCCCTGTGCCCAGCGCCTTGTACAGCCCCAGCATCACACACCCCCCTGTGACCATCGCGATATAGACCCCCAGCATTACACACACCCCTGTGACCAGCACCTTAGAGCCCCAGCATCACACACACCCCTGTGCCCAGCGCCTTGTACAGCCCCAGCATCACACACACCCCCGTGACCAGCACCTTAGAGCCCCAGCATCACACACACCCCGTGACCATCATGTTATAGAGCCCCAGCATCACACACCCCCTGTGACCAGCACCTTAGAACCCCAGCATCACACACCCCCCTGTGACCAGCATGTTATAGAGCCTCAGCATCACACACACCCCCGTGACCAGCACCTTAGAACCCCAGCATCACACACACCCCTGTAACCAGCACGTTATAGAGCCTCAGCATCACATCTCATTGATCCATAGATCCTCTCCTTGTGTGTAAAGAAAAAAGTTACCCCTCAAAAGTTACCATATTAAATCCCGCCCCCCCCCCTCCCCTTACCTAAAACCTATGTTCTCTGGTTATAGAGTCATACAGTGTGGAAACAGGCCCTTCGGCCCAATATGCCCACACCAGCCAACGTCCTAGCTATTCTAGTCCCACCTGCCCTGCAGGTTTGGTCCATTTCCTTCCAAACCTGCTTTATCCATTTACCTATCTAACAGCTTCTGAAATGTTGGGATAGTCCCTGCCTCAACAACCTCCTCTGGCAGCCTGTTCCACACACTCACCACCCTTCATGTGAAAAAATTACCCCTCAGATTCCTATTAAATGTTTTCCCCTTCACCTTAAACCTTTGTCCTCTGGTCCTCGATTCACCTACTCTGGACAAGAGACTCTGTGCATCTCCCCCCTCACCCCTCCCATCTTGGCTGCGCTCGTGGTGATGCGGGCTCATATCATATCATATCATATATCTACAGCCGGAAACAGGCCTTTTCTGCCCTCCAAGTCCGTGTCGCCCACACCCACTAGGGACAATTTTTACATTTACCCAGCCAATTAACCTACATACCTGTACGTCTTTGGAGTGTGGGAGGAAACCGAAGATCTCGGAGTAAACCCACGCAGGTCACGGGGAGAACGTACAAACTCCGTACAGTGCAGCACCCGTAGTCAGGATCGAACCTGTGTCTCCGGCGCTGCATTCGCTGTAAAGCAGCAACTCTACCGCTGCGCTACCGTGCCGCCCTACCCTCTACCCTCCTCTGTGGCCCCTCGCTGGGCACTGTGGTGTGGGCCCCTCTACCCTCTCTGTGGCCCCTCGCTGGGCACTGTGGTGTCCAGGCCCCTCTACCCTCTCTGTGGCCCCTCACTGGGCACTGTGGTGATGCGGGTCCCTCTACCCTCTCTGTGGCCCCTCGCTGGGCACTGTGGTGATGCGGGCCCCTCTACCCTCTCTGTGGCCCCTCGCTGGGATGTTGGGATCACGGGCCCCTCTACCCTCTCTGTGGCCCCTTGTTGGGCACTGTGGTGTCCGGGCCCCTCTACTCTCTCAGTGGCCCCTCGCTGGGCACTGTGGTGTCAGGGTCCCTCTACCCTCTCTGTGGCCCATCGCTGGGCACTGTGGTGATGCGGGCCCCTCTACCCTCTCAGTGGCCCCTCGCTGGCCGTTGGGCACTGTGGTGTCCGGGCCCCTCTACTCTTTCAGTGGCTCCTCGCTAGACGTTGGGCTCTGTGGTGTCTAGGCCCCTCTACCCTCTCTGTGGCCCCTCGTTGGGCAATGTGGTGATGCGGGTCCCTCTACTCTCTCAGTGGCCCCTCGCTGGGACGTTGGGATCACGGGCCCCTCTACCCTCTCTGTGGCCCCTCGCTGGGCACTGTGGTGATGCGGGCCCCTCTATCCTCTTAGTGGCCCCACGCTGGGACGTTGGGCTCCGTGGTGTCCGGGCCCCTCTACCCTCTCTGTGGCCCCACGCTGGGACATTGAGCTCCGTGGTGTCCGGGCCCCTCTACCCTCTCTGTGGCCCCACGCTGGGACATTGGGCTCCGTGGGTCCCTCTACCCTCTCCGTGGCCCCTCGCTGGGCACTGTGGTGTCCGGGCCCCTCTACTCTCTCAGTGGCCCCTCGCTGGGATGTTGGGATCACGGGCCCCTCTACTCTGTGGCCCCACGTGGGCACTGTGGTGATGCGGGCCCCTCTACCCTCTCTGTGGCCCCTCGCTGGGCACTGTGGTGTCCGGGCCCCTATACTCTTTCAGTGGCCCCTCGCTGGGACGTTGGGATCACGGGCCTGACACCCGTCTGCTGCTGGAATGGGTCGCTGATGCCTGGGATTCACACGGAGGGGCTGGACAGGCCTGGATTGTTTTCTCTGGAACTGGGGCTAGGAGGGACAGATAGATCATAATATTAAGGACATTCCAAAGAGATTCAGTCAGAGAGTTGTGAATCTGTGGAATTCTCTGCCTCAGAAGGCAGTGGTGGTCAATTCTCTGAATGCTTTCAAGAGAGAGCTAGATAGAGCTCTTAAGGATAGCGGAGTCAGGGGGTATGGGGAGAAGGCAGGAACGGGGTACTGATTGAGAATGATCAGCCATGATCACATTGAATGGCGGTGCTGGCTCAATGGGCCGAATGGCCTACTCCTGCACCTATTGTCTATTGAGATTTTATGTACATTTATGGAAAGAAACCAACGGTGGCACAGCAGTAGAGTTGCTGCCTCACAGCGCCAGAAACCTGGGTTTGAACCTGACTATGGGTGCTGTCTGTATGGAGTTTGTACGTTCTCCCCGTGACCCACATGGGTTTTCTCCGGGTGCTCCTGTTTCCTCCCACACTCCAAGGGCGTGCAGGTTCGTAGGGTAATTAGCTTCTGTGATTTGTCCCCAGTGTGCAAGATCGGGCTAGTGTATGCATGATCATTGGTCAGCATGGAGTCGATGGAGCTGTTTCCATGCTGTATCTCTAACGTCTAAACTCTAAGTGGCCATCTCTGTGTGTTGCCACATGAGATAGGCAAGGTCCTCAGTGAGTATTTCTCCTCTGATTTTACTATGGGGAAAGAGACATGAAGACTGGGGAACTTGGAACAGTTAAATGAAGTGTCTCGAGACCAGTCAGTATTACAGGGCAAGAGGTGCTGATGGTCGTGACCGTAATGAAGGTAGATAATCTCCTAGGCCTGATCAGATATATCCGACGACACTGGGAAACTATGGAGAAAATTGCAGGTGTGTTGGCTGAGATATACGAGTGGTCATTAGATACGGGTGAGGTGGCAGAGGGCACTGGGATGGATGATGTTGTGCCTCTATTAGATCGGGTTAGATCGGGTGAGGTGGCAGAGGGCACTAGGATGGATGATGTTGTGCCTCTATTTCAGAACGGCTGAAACAAAAGGCCATGAGAACCACAGGAGAATGAGGAGTGAATGAAGAAAGAAGAAGGGTCTCGACCCGAAACATCACCCATTCCTTCTCTCTAGAGATGCTGCCTGACCCGCTGAGTTACTCCAGCTACTCATGTCTACCTTCAGTTTAAACCAGTATCTGCAGTTCCTTCTTACACAAAGCCTTTCACACAGTGGTTGTCATTGGGAATGCACTTGCCGTGGTGGTGCTGGGGGCAGGGAAGGGAGAGAGAGGGTGGGCATGACCGCTCCGCCAAGGATCATTTCCACAGCAGACATGACCACGGCCGTGGCCTCCAAGTGAAGGTTCTGCATTTGATTTGGAGTTTGCATTTGCAACACTGGGGCACATCGCTTCCTGATGTGCAGGCTAATAACTGCAGACGCTGCTACAAATCAAAGGCATCACAAAAAGCTGGAGTAACTCAGCGGGTCAGGCTGCATCTCAGGAGAGAAGGACCCATTCCTTTCCTGAGGTGCTCCCTGACCCGCTGAGATCCTCCAACTTTTTGTGATACCGTAGCTTCCTGGTGATCAGAGCACATTCCAATGACACAACTTACCGCTCATGCAAAGGCGGTTCTGTGCGGGAAGCACTGATCAATGTAACACCAACATCTAATAATAACTCCACTCCTGCATTGTCAACAGTCAATCTATGCCCGATCCAAAACAATCGCTGCATTTAAGGTGTGACCTATTCATGAGAGATAGAACTCACAGATACACATAAGGAACTGGAAATTGCAGTCCAATGGCTTTGTGCTATTTCATTGCTCAAGCTGAATCATGTCCCATTCTACACACCCAACACACAGCACCCAGGAAACAGCTGCGAATGTGGACAATTCCTGGTGGTCCGAGGAACATCCCACCATCCTGGTCCTTGTGAGACCATGGCAGTCACAAAAATGTTTTTCACCAAATCCTTCCAAACTCCTAAACTCGGAATTACTAGCAACTTAGGTTTAGCTTTATTACTGTCATGTGTACTGATGTACAGGGAAAAGTTCAGTGTTGCATGCAGTCCCAAAAGATCACATATTACAATACGTACATGAGTCAGGATCAAGTACAATCAAGTCAAGCTTCAGTGTTGTGCCCCAGGGATTGGTGCTTGGTCCATTGCTGTTTGTGGTTTATATTAGCAATTTGGATGAGAACATTCAAGGCATGATAAGTATGTAGATGAAACTAAAGTGGGTGGTATTATGGACAGTGACGATGGTGATCAGCTAGGAAACTGCCCTACAGAATGGTTAACATAGAAAATTAGGTACAGAAGGAGGCCATTCGCCCCTTCGAGCCAGCACCGTCATTCATTGTGATTATGGCTGATCATCCAAAATCAGTATCCCGTTCCTGCTTTCTCCCCATACCCCTTGATTCCGTTACCCCTAAGAGCTAAATCTAATTCTCTTGAAAACATCAAGTGAATTGGCCTCCACTGCCTTTTGTGGCAGAGAATTCCACAGATTCACAATTCTCTGGGTGAATTTTTTTTTCCTCTTCTCAGTCCTAAATGGCCGACCCCTTATTCTTAAACTGTGACCCCTGGTTCTGGACTCCCCCAACATCGGGAACATTTTCTTCTGCATCTAACCTGTCCAATTCTTTAAGAATTGTATATGTTTCTATAAGATCCCCTCTCATCCTTCTAAATTCCAGTGAATACAAGCCCAGTCGACCCATTCCTTCATCATATGTTAGTCCCGCCATCCAGGTAATTATCCTGGTGAACCTACGCTGCACTCCCTCAATAGCAAGAATGTCCTTCCTCAAATTAGGAGACTAAAACTGCACACAATACTCCAGGTGTGGTCTCACCAGGGTCCTGTACAATTGCAGTAGGACCTCCTTGCTCCTAAATTCAAATCCTCTTGCAATGAAGGCCAACATGCATTAGCTTTCTTCACGGCCTGCTGTACCTGCACGCTTACTTTCAGTGACTGATGAACTGAAAGCAACCAGACACACAATAACATAAACATCCACCACAGCAGATTACACATTCCTCACTGTGATGGAAGGTAATAAAGTTCAACCTTCTTCCTCTTTGTTCTCCCGTGGTCGGGGCTGTTGAACCGTCCGCAGTCGGGACAATCAGAGCCCCCGCAGCTGACGATCCAAGCCCCCATCGGGATGATCGTAACTCCGACGTCGGGGCGGTTGAAACTCTCTCCGCGGCATGGAGCTCCCGAGTCGGCCTCTTCTTACCGGAGACCGCGGGCTTCACGATGTTAAAGTCCACAGGCCCCACGGTTGGAGCTTCGATCCCCACAAAGGTATCGCAAGCTCCGCGATGTTAAAGTCCCACAGCTTGGAGCGCCCGTCGGTCGCCAGGAAAGGCCACCAACTCCACCAGGATAGGCCGCAACGGGGACGGAGATACGATACGGAGAAAAATCGCATCTCCGTCGAGGTTAGAGATTGAAAATAAGTCTCCCCCCCTCCCCCACATAAAACAAACTAAGGAACAATAAAACATACTTTTTAACACATACTAAAAATCACAAAAAGAAGAAAGGGAAGACAGACAGTTGGCGAGACACCGCTGCTCACATTCCTCCACATTATACTGCATCTGCCATGATTCTGCCCACTCACACAACCTGTCCAAGTCACCCTGCAACCTCATAGCATCCTCATCACAGCTCACACTGCCACCCAGCTTTGTGTCATCCGCAAACTTGGAGGTGTTACATTTAATTCCTTCATTTAAATCATTAATATATATTGTAAATAACTGGGATCCCAGCACCGAGCCTTGCGGTACCCCACTAGTCACTGGCTGCCATTCTGAAAAGGACCCGTTAATTCCTACTCTTTGCTTCCCGTCTGCCAACCAGTTCTCTATCCATGTCAATACCCCACCCCCAATACCATGTGCTCTAATTTTGCACACTAATCTCTTGTGTGGGACCTTGTCAAAGACTTTTTGAAAGTCCAGATACACCACATCGACCGGCTCTCCCTTATCCATTCTACATGTTACATCCTCAAAAAATCCAGAAGATTAGTCAAGCATGATTTCCCCTTCATAAATCCATGCTGACTTTGACTGATCCTGTCACTGCATTCCAAATGGGCTTCTATAACATTTTTCATAATTGACTCCAGCATTTGTTCCACTACAGATGTTACTGTTCAGGGTGGGCATGACCGCTCCATCAAGTACCTGCAGTTCCTTCCTACACACAGCCTTTCACACAGTGGTTGTCATTGGGAATGCACTTGCTGTGGTGGTGCTGGGGGCAGGGAAGGGAGAGAGATTCTGGGACCTGCTCCAGTTCAGGGTGGGCATGACCGCTCCGCCAAGGATCATTTCCACAGCAGACATGACCACGGCCGTGGTCTTCAAGTGAAGATTCTGCATTTGTTTCGGAGTTTGCATTTGCAACACTGGGGCACATTGCTTCCTGATGTGCAGGCTAATAACTGCAGACGCTGCTACAAATCAAAGGCATCACAAAAAGCTGGAGTAACTCAGCGGGTCAGGCAGCATCTCAGGAGAGAAGGACCCATACCTTTCCTGAGATACCCCCTGACCCTCCAAATTTGAGGAAGGATATTCTTGCTATTGAGGGCGTGCAGCATAGGTTTACTAGGTTAATTCCCGGAATGGCGGGACTGTCATATGTTGAAAGACTGGAGCGACTAGGCTTGTATACACTGGAATTTAGAAGGATGAGAGGGGATCTTATCGAAACATAAATCTTATCTTATATAAGATTATTAAGGGGTTGGACATGTTAGAGGCAGGAAACATGTTCCCGATGTTGGGGGAGTCCAGAACCAGGGGCCACAGTTTAAGAATAATGGGTAGGCCATTTAGAACGGAGATGAGGAAATACTTTTACAGTCAGAGAGTTGTAAATCTGTGGTATTCACTGCCTCAGAAGGCAGTGGAGGCCAATTCTCTGAATGCATTCAAGAGAGAGTTATAACAGGTATAACAGAGCTTTATTTGTCATTCGATACCGAGGTACCGAACGAAACTACATAGCAGTCATAGAAAAAAAGAACACAAGACACATGACCCCAACACAAACGTCCATCACAGTGACTCCAAACACCCCCTCACTGTGATGGAGGCAACAAAACTTCCCCTCTCTTCCCCACGCCCACGGACAGACAGCTCGTCCCCGACCGACCCGCACAGTCCCCGCAAGGGGGTGGAAGTCCCCGCGGCCGAATCGCACCGGGCGCTGAAACGTCTCGCGGCCGAGCCGGGCGATGAAAGGCCCCGCGACCAAGCCTTGCGCAGCTAAGTCCCGTGGCCGAGCCGCACCGGGCGATGTTAAGTCCCGTGGCCGAGCCGCACCGGGCGATGTTAAGTCCCGCGGCCGAGCCGCACCAGCGATGAAAAGTCCCGCGGCCGAGCTGCACCGGGCGATGTAAAGTCCCGCGGCCAAGCCGCACCGGGCGATGTTAGGCCCCGCAGCCGAGCTGCACCGGGCACTGTTAAGTCCAGCGGCCGAGCCGCACCGGGCACTGTTAAGTCCAGCGGCCGAGCCGCACCAGCGATGCAAAGTCCCGCGGCCAAGCCGCACCAGGCACTGTTAAGTCCAGCGGCCAAGCCGCACCGGGCAATGTAAAGTCCAGCGGCCGAGCCGCACCGGGCGATGAAAAGTCCCGCGGCCGAGCCGCACCGGGCGATGTTAGGCCCCGCAGCCGAGCCGCACCCCGCGCCGTGGGGAAGAGAAAAGTTTCCCCCACCCCCCCCACCCACCCACACCACCACCCCCCCCCCCCCCACATACACAACCAAAAAAAATACAAAAACCATCCCAACACCGACACACAACAAAAAAAAAGGAAAAAGACGAACAGACTGCTAGCGAGCCGCTGCCGTTAGGCGCTGCCACTTCCGCTTGGTGTGGAGCTCTTAAGGATAGCGGAGTCAGGGGGTATGGGGAGAAGGCAGGAACGGGGTACTGATTGAGAATGATCAGCCATGATCACATGGAATGGTGGTGCTGGCTCGAGGGGCCGAATGGCCTCCTCCTGCACCTATTGTCTATTGAGTTCCTCCAGCTTTTTGTGACACCATAGCTTCCTGGTGATCAGAGCACATTCCGATTCCAATGACACAACTTACCGCTCATGCAAAGGCGGTTCTGTAACACCAACATCTAACAATGCTCCTGCATTGTCAACAGTCAATCTATGCCTGATCCAAAACAATCACTGCATTTAAGGTGTGACCTATTCATGAGAGATAGAACTCACAGATACACATAAGGAACTGGAAATTGCAGTCCAATGGCTTTGTGCTATTTCATTGCTCAAGCTGAATCATGTCCCATTCTACACACCCAACACACAGCACCCAGGAAACAGCTGCGAATGTGGACAATTCCTGGTGGTCCGAGGAACATCCCACCATCCTGGTCCTTGTGAGACCATGGCAGTCATAAAAATGTTTTTCACCAAATCCTTCCAAACTCCTAAACTCGGAATTACTAGCAACTTAGGTTTAGCTTTATTACTGTCATGTGTACTGATGTACAGGGAAAAGTTCAGTGTTGCATGCAGTCCCAACAGATCACATATTACAATACGTACAAGAGTCAGGATCAAGTACAATCAAGTCAAGTTTCAGTGTTGTGCCCCAGGGATTGGTGCTTGGTCCATTGCTGTTTGTGGTTTATATTAGCAGTTTGGATGAGAACATTCAAGGCATGACAAGTTTGTAGATGAAACTAAAGTGGGTGGTATTATGGACAGTGAAGATGGTGATCTAAATTTACAGCAGGGTCTTGATTAGCTGGGAAACTGCCCTACAGAATGGTTAACATAGAAACATAGGTGCAGAAGGAGGCCATTCGCCCCTTCGAGCCAGCACTGTTATACATTGTGATCATGGCTGATCATCCAAAATTAGTATCCCGTTCCTGAGTTCTACGCAGCACTCCCTCAATAGCAAGGATAACAAAGTACTCATTTAACTGTTCTGCCATTTCCTTGTTTGCCATTATAAATTCACCTGTTTCTGACTGTAGGGGACCTACATTTGTCTTCACTAATCTTTTCCTCTTCACATATCTATAGAAGCTTTTACAGTCAGTTTTTATATTCCCTGCAAGCTTTCATTCGTGCTCTTTTTTCCCTCTTCATTAACCCCTTTATCCTCCTCTATGTTGAGTTCTAAATTCCCTCCAGTCCTCCGGTTTGCTGCTTCCTCTGGTCAATTTATTTGCCTTTTCCTTGGATTTAACGCGATCCTTGACTTCCCTCGTCAGTCACGTTTGAGCCATCTTCCCCGTTTTATTTTTTCGCCAGACAGAGATGAACAATATCTGGGGTTCATCCATGCGGTCTTTAAATCTTTGCCATTGCATCTCCACCATCAACCCTTTAAGTACAATTTGCCAGTCTATCCGAGCCAATTCTCGTCTCATACCATCAAAGTTACCTTTCTTTAAGTTCAGGACCCTAGTCTCTGAATTAACCGTGTCACTCTCCACCTTAATGCAGAATTCCACTCTATTATGATCACTGTTGCCCAAGGGGCCTTGCATAACAAGATTGCTAATTAATCCTTCCTCATTACACAATATTCGGTCTCGGATAAGCTGCCTTCTAGTTGGTTCCTCTACACATTGGCTTAGAAAATCATCCCACAAATATTTAATGCAGAATAAAGCACCAAAGAAAAAAAAGTTTGCTTATATAATTATATAATGTGACTTAATTACTTCAATAACAATGTAGGTTAGTGGTTTGCCTCCAACCATCAGAGCCACACCCTTGCTGGTATAACCGAGTCACTGTGCCAGCTGCATCAGTCTGTAAACATCTTGACATAACTGAGGCATTCTGCTGCCCACGTTGACTTGCATGAGATGCCCCAACCCTACAATCAGTAGACACATATCGCCAGGACTCGCACAAGGTGGCCGATCCGTTGCATGTGATTTCTGCTCTTCGTCTCCTCCATTGATCCAACAGGTAACTGGGCAATTGTCATTATGCCGCTGAGCGTGTGGGCAATGAATCAAACACTTTTATTCTAATGCTGAATTTATTAGATTCTGCCCGCAAAGCAGATCAAGTTAAAGTCAACCTTGACTAAACAGGACACTAGGTTTAGATAGCCTGATAATTATTTTCTTGCTGTTTATATGAATTATTCATTTTTATATATGCATTTATTAACTCGTTGTTTGCCTCATTGAGCTAAATGCAACTTAAATTCAAGAGATGGAGAAGTAGTTAAATTGATGCGTGACTACAGGACACACAAAACCAAATACACAGACAATTAACAAATAAAAACTTCTCTGAACATTTTGCTTTTAAGATAATTTGAGACGTAGCCTTGAAAACAGACTTGGCAAGTGTTCTGTTGCCTCAGCTGTTGGATAAAAATCCCGAGTTTTGTAGAACAAGTTTAACTTGTTTTGTTTGTCATTGGATGAGCTATTATCTTTTCGTCATTCTCTGTGAAAGACAATACCTAACTATAAAACGACCTTGTTCATTCTGACAGTCTGCACCTCATCATCAAGGGTAAGACTGGATTTTATGCTTTTAATAATTGTGTAATCTTTAGATATGGAACTGGTGAAGGTTGCAGCAGGGTCTTGATCAGATGGGTAGGTGAGTAAAGGAATGGTTAATGGAATTCAATGTAAGTAAGTGCAAAGTGTTGCATTTTACAAAGTTTAACATGGACAGGACCTACATAGTGAATGGTAGGGCTCTGGTGAGTGTTGTAGAGTAGAGTGATTATGGAGCACAGGTACATAGTACCTTGAAAATGGTGTTACGAGTAGATAAGGTGTTCAAGAAGGCTCTTGGCACATTGACCTTGATCAGTCAGGGTGCTGAGTATAGAAGTTGGGATGTTATTTTACAGCTGTACAAGGTACTGGAGAGGCTACAGTTTGAATATTGCGTTCAGTTTTGAACACCTTGCATGGGACATATGTTGTAAAGCTGGAAAGAGTGCAGAGAAGATTTATGAGGATTTGCCAGGACTTGAGGGCCTGAGATATAGGGAGAGGTTGGGCAGGCTAGGACTCTATTCCTTGGAGGTTTATATAATCATGAGGGGGATAGATAGCATAGATGTACAGTCTTTTACTCAGAGTAGGGGAATCAAGCACCATAGGACATAGATTTCAGGTGAGAGGGGAAATAATTAATAGGAACCTGAGAGGCGACCTTTTCAGTCAGGATGCTGGATGTATGGAACTAGCTGCTAGAGGAGGTTGTGGAGGCTGAAACTATAACAAGGGGAACAGCCGGAAATAGTTGTGCAGGTCGACACAAACGACACGGGTGAGAAGAGAAAGAGGTTCTACAACACAAGTAAAGAGGCTGAAAAGCAGGAGTTCCAGGGTGGTTATCTCTGTTCCTACCCACACTAGCACAAGGTACTGGAAGCAAACCAGACAGGGGAGCTGAATGTGTGGCTGAGGGGCTGGTGCAGGGGGCAGGGATTTAGATTTATGGACCATTGGGATCTCTTCTGGGGCAGGGGTGACCTGTACAAAAGGGACGGGTTGCACATTAATTGGAGGTGGGCAGGTTTGCTCATGCTACACGGGTGGGTGTAAACTATAAAGTGTGGGTGTGGGGGTCAACAACATGGAAGCCCATGCGTGCAGTTAATGGGAAAGAGAGTTTGGGGAAGTCTCTAGCAATGACCGGACAGGAGGTTTATAAAGGGGTTAGAGAGTAAGATCGGGTAAAACCGGGGTGATTGTGAGAGATGGTCAACACTGAACTGAGGGAATTCTGTCTGATGGCACGTAACACAAGGAACAAAGTGGGTGAGCTCAGCACAGTTGGAAATTGGCATTACGGAGACATGGCTGCAAGAGGATCGGAGCTGGGAACTGAATATTCAGGGTTATACGTCCTATCGCAAGGACTGACAGGTGGGAAGAGGGGGTGGGGTAGCAGTGCTGGTAAGGAATGAAGTTCAGTCCATGGCAAAGGGTGACATAGGATCAGAAGATGTAGAGTCCTTGTGGGTCAGCACTGCTCTCTGGTTGTGGTAGGATGGTTCAGTTGTCTGATAACAGCCGGGAAGAAACTGTCCCTGAATCTGGAGGTGTGCGTTTTCACACTTCTGTACCTCTTGCCCGATGGGAGAGGGGAGAAGAGGGAGGGGCCGGGGTGAGACTGGTCCTTGATTAAGAAAAAAGAAACAGATCTGATGGATTTTCAGATCTGAGTTTAAGAGTCGAGCGTGTTTAATTGTTGCATGAACTGCAGCCAATGCAGTCGCAACCATGCATTCACCAATGTGGATGGGACACGACAGACCTGGACATAATTACCAGCCCAGCAACACTCCCCGCGACCAGTTCAGGCACTTCCTTCATTCACCCTTTACTTAATTATAAGATTATTAAGGGGTTGGACACGTTAGAGGCAGGAAACATGTTCCCAATGTCGGGGGAGTCCAGAATCAAGGGCCACAGTTTAAGAATAAGGGGTCGGCCATTTACAACAGAGATGAGGAAAAACTTTTTCAGTCAGAGAGTTGTAAATCTGTGGAATTCACTGCCTCAGAAGGCAGTGGAGGCCAAGTCTCTGAATGCATTCAAGAGAGAGCTAGATAGAGCTCTTAAGGATAGCGGAGTCAGGGGGTATGGGGAGAAGGCAGGAACGGGGTACTGATTAAAAATGATCAGCCATGATCACATTGAATGGTGGTGCTTGCTCGAAGGGCCGAATGGCCTCCTCCTGCACCTGTTGTCTATTGTCTATAGTCTGTCCACACCCTCCCACTTGCTACTGCGTTCCATCATCACCACACGGCCGATCCTGGGACAGCTCACGGCTGTAAGGGAATTCCTGACCCATTTCCTCCATGTTACATAACCTAATTAAACTAGTGGCATACTTTATCTGTGTTGTAAACATATTGAGATCAGGCATATGGAACAATATTGCGAATGGCCTCCTCCTGCATCTATTGTCCATTGCGTATTGTCTCTCACTCA
Source organism: Rhinoraja longicauda (assembly GCF_053455715.1). Taxonomy (NCBI): domain Eukaryota; kingdom Metazoa; phylum Chordata; class Chondrichthyes; order Rajiformes; family Arhynchobatidae; genus Rhinoraja; species Rhinoraja longicauda. Next base: position 90,750,277 of record NC_135955.1, read on the forward strand.
TGTAGATGTCGATATTACAGCATTTAAATGGTTTCTTATACTTCTAGAAAGTAATTCTCCATATGCAGCGGGGAAGCTGGGAGACACAGTGGCGTGGAGGTAGAGTTGCCGCCAGATACCTGGGTTCCATCCCGACTACGGGTGCTGTCTGTACGGAGTTTGTACGTTCTCCCTGTGACCTGCGTGGGTTTTCTCCGGGTGCTCAGGTTTCCTTCCACTCTCCAAAGACGTGCGGGTTTGTAGGTTAATTGGCTTTGGTGTAAATGTAAAATTGTCCCTAGTGTGTGTAGGGTTGTGTTAGTGCGCAGGGATCGCTGAATGGCATGGACTCGATGGGCCGAATAAGCTATTTCCGCACTGTATCTCTAAACCAAACTAAACTAAACTAAACTAAACTAAACTAAAGTAGCTGGAAGAGCTGTAGAAACAAGAAACTGCAGATGCTGGTTTACAAACATAGAAAAATAGGTGCAGGAGTCGGCCATTCGGCACTTCCAACCAGCACCGCCACTCAATATGATCATGGCTGATCATCTAAAATCAATACTCCATTCCTGCTTTTTTTTAATATCCCTTGATTCCGTTAACCTGAAGAGCTAAATCTAACTCTCTCTTGAAAACATCCAGTGAATTGACCTCCACTGCCTTCTGAGGCAGAGAATTCCACAGATTCACAACTCCCTGGGTGTAAAGGTTTTCCTCATCTCAGTCCTAAATGGCCTCCCCCTTATTCTTAAACTGTGACCCCTGGTTCTGGACTCCCCCAACACCGGGAACATTTTTCCTGCATCTAGCCTATCAAATCCTCTAAGAATTTAATATGTTTCTATAAGATCCCCTCTCATCCTTCTAAATTCCAGTAAATACAAGCCCAGTCGACCCACTCTTTCTTCATACCATCATGTCAGTCCCGCCAACCCGGGAATTAACTGGTGAACCTACACTGCACTCCCTCAATAGCAATAATGTCCTTCCTCAAATTAGGAGACCAAAATTGCACACAAGGTCTCACCAGGGCCCTGTACAACTGCAGTAGGACCTCCTAACTCAAATCCTCTCACAATGAAGGCCAACATGCCATTAGCTTTCTTCACTACCTGCTGTACCTGCATGCTTACATTCAGTGACTGATGTACAAGCACACCCAGGTCTCGTTGCACCTCCGCTTTCCCTAATCTGACACCATTCAGATAATAATCTGCATTCTTGTTCTTACCACCAAAGTAGGTAAACCTCTCATTTATCCACATTATACTGCATCTGCCATGCATCTGCCCACTCACACAACCTGTCCAAGTCACCCTGCAGCCTCATAGCATCCTCCTCGCAGCTCACACTGCCACCCAGCTTTGTGTTATCCACAAACTTGGAGATGTCACATTTAATTCCCTCGTCTAAATCGTTGATATATATTGTAAATAACGGGGGTCCCAGCACCGATCCTTGCGGCACCCCACTAGTCACTGCCTGCCTTGCTGAAAAGGACCTGTTTATTGCTACTCTTTGCTTAATTTCCTTGTTTCCCATTATAACTTCATCTGTCTCAGACTGTAAGGGACCTCTACATTTGTCCTCATTAATCTTTTCCTTTTTACATATTTAAAGAAGCTTTTAGAGCCAGTTTTTATATTCCCCGCAAGCTTTCTTTCATGCTCTTTTTCCCCTCTTATTTAACCCCTTTGTCTTCCTCTGTTGAGGTCTAAATTCTCCCAGTCCTCCGGTTTGCTACTCCCTCTGGCCTTTTCCTTGGATTTAACACTATTCCTAATTTCCCTCATTAGCCACGGTTGAGACACCTTCCCTGTCTTATTTTTACGCCAGACAGGGATGATCAATGTTTAGAGTTCATCCATGTGGTTTTAGTTTAGTTTAGAGATACATCGCAGAAACAGGCCCTTCGGCCCACCGGGTCCGTGCCGCCCAGCGATCCCCGCACATTAACACTATCCCACACACACTAGGGGCAATGTTTACATTTACCAAGTCAATTAACCTACAAACCTGCTCGTCTTTGGAGTGTGGGAGGAAACCGAAGATCTCGGAGAAAACCCACGCAGGTCACGGGGAGAACGTACAAACTCCGTACAGACGGCGCCCGTAGTCAGGATGGAACCCGGGTCTCTGGCGCATAGGTTCTTTGTGATTTTCTGAGTCCGTGGGAGGTATTTTATAATTACAAATTATGTTTTCGTTAGTGTAAGGGGATTTGTGAAGTTTAAAGACTACTAGACCAAGTTGGGTCCAAACATCTCCTGCATTGATACAGCACCCTCTCCTCCACCCTCCCCCCCTTCCCCTCCCCCTCCTCCCCTCCCCTCCCTCCCTCCCCTCCCGATCCCTCCTGCCCGCTCCCCTCTCTCCCCCACTCCCCCCTCCCCTCTCCACATCACTGCCCCCTCCCCTCTCCCCTCTCCCCCTCCCCCTCCCCCTCCCCTCTCCCCTCCCCTCTCCCCCTCCCCCTCCCCTCTCCCCTCCCCTCTCCCCCTCCCCTCTCCCCTCTCCCCTCTCCCCTCCCCTCTCCCCTCTCCCCTCTCCCCTCTCCCCCTCCCCCTCCCCTCTCCCCTCCCCTCTCCCCTCCCCTCTCCCCTCCCCTCTCCCCTCCCCTCTCCCCTCTCCCCCTCCCCCTCCCCTCTCCCCTCTCCCCTCTCCCCTCTCCCCTCTCCCCTCTCCCCTCTCCCCTCTCCCCTCCCCTCTCCCCTCTCCCCTCTCCCCTCCCCTCTCCCCTCCCCTCTCCCCCTCCCCCTCCCCTCTCCCCTCCCCTCTCCCCTCCCCTCTCCCCTCCCCTCTCCCCTCTCCCCCTCCCCCTCCCCTCTCCCCTCCCCTCTCCCCTCTCCCCTCTCCCCTCTCCCCTCCCCTCTCCCCTCTCCCCTCTCCCCTCTCCCCTCCCCTCTCCCCTCCCCTCTCCCCCTCCCCCTCCCCTCTCCCCCTCCCCCTCCCCTCTCCCCTCCCCTCTCCCCTCCCCTCTCCCCTCTCCCCCTCCCCCTCCCCTCTCCCCTCCCCTCTCCCCTCTCCCCTCTCCCCTCTCCCCCCCACCTCCCTCCCTTCCCACCATTCCCCTCCCCCCACTCCATCCCCCTCAACCCCGCTTATCTATCCTCCCTCCCTCCCTCCCCCCCTCCCCCCTCCCCCCCCTCCCCCTCCCCCCTCCCCCCTTCCCTCCCTAGGAGATAGTTGTAAACTTTAAAATGTGAATAACTTTAGAAATATAACACCGATTTCAATGAAACCTCTTCCATTAGCACCAAAGGGACGGCGGTGAGTAAGGTGGACTACAATAGTCGTGCTATCGTGCACCGTTTTGACTGTAGTTCAGGAACGAACAAACAAACAAACAAATGAGAGTTTTAGTGTATAGATTTTAGTGTATAGATTTTAGTGTATAGATTTTAGTGTATAGATTTTAAGGCAGCAAATATATGCTGGAAAATTCTAAGGGGCAAATGCTCTCGGCTACTCCAAACTATAATCTCACACATTCTGGAATAAGTGCTCCATTTACCTGATCTTTGTACCCGTATAAATACATTAACTAACAATCGGAAAAAAACAATGTCACTAGGTTAATGACACTTATATAACAGAAGGAGAAATAGGTCATGGCCCACTTAATCACTGATCAGGAATTCCCTTCCAGCTGTGACCTGTCCCAGAACATAGATCATTACAGCACAGGAAGAGGCCCTTCAGCCCACATCGGTGTGGACTACAATGCCACAATACACTCGTCTCCACTGTCGACCCATGTTCCACATCTCTCTGTTCCCTCTTTGTGGTTTATATCAGTCATTTGGATGAGGATGTAGAAAGCATAATTAGTAAGTTTGTAGCTGACACTAATGTTGTGGTGTCGTAGATAGCAAAGATTGTTATCCAAAATTACAGCAGGATCTGGCCCAGTGGCTAAGAAATGGTCAATGGTTTCATGCAGAAAAGTGTGAGGAGTTACATTTTGGGAAGTCTAGCATGGGCAGGACCTACACAGTGAATGGCAGGGCCCTGGGGAGCGTTGTAGATCAGAGGGATCTAGGAGTGCAGGTCGGTGCAAGAAAGAACTGCAGATGCTGGTTTAAATCAATGCAGTACAATACAATACAATACAATACAATATATCATTATTGTCATTGTACAGGGGTACAACGAGATTGGGAATGCGCCTCCCATACGATGCAATAAATTAATTAGCTAATCAGTATAAATTTAGACAACCCAGAGAAACAAATTGTAACAGTTTTAAAACAGTATAAAGTGCAAGTAGGTCTGTGCCGGTTCACTGTGCGATGTGACCATCCGGCTCAGCAGGACCGGTTCATAGCAGCTATGGCCCTGGGGATGAAGCTGTTCCTGAGTCTGGAGGTGCGGGCGTAGAAGGCCTTGTAGCGTCTGCCCGATGGTAGAAGTTCGAACAGACTGTTGCAGGGGTGTGAGGAGTCTTTGTGAATGCTGGTGGCTTTTCTGAGGCATCGTGTGTTGTAGATGCCCTCCAAGGCTGGTAGCTGTGTTCCGATGGTCCTCTGAGCTCTATAGACTACCTGCTGAAGAGCTTTCCTCTCTGCCTCCGTGCAGCTGAGATACCACAGGGATGCCATGTGTTAGGATGCTCTCTATGGTGCAGCGGTAGAAGGTCGTCAGCAGCTGTTGGGGTAGACCAGACTTTTTCAGTGTTCTCAGGTAGAACAGTCGTTGCTGTGCCTTCTTGACCAGCGCAGCAGTGTTATTGGACCATGTGAGGTCCTCCGTAATGTGAGTGCCCAGAAACTTGAAGCTGGACACTCTCTCCACACTGTCCCCGTTGATAAAGATCGGGGCATATTCCCCGTTGTGTGACCTACGGAAGTTGATGATCAGCTCCTTGGTCTTGGAGGTATTTAGGGACAGGTTGTTATCAGAGCACCAGTCCGCCAGGTTCTGCACCTCCGCGCTGTATTTTGTTTCATCACCGTTGGTGATCAGCCCGATCACCGTTGTGTCGTCTGCAAACTTGACAATGGTGTTTGGTGTCGAATGCAGGAACACAGTCGTGTGTGAAGAGGGAGTAGAGCTTGGGGCTCAGAACACAGCCCTGTGGTGTGCCGGTACTCAGGGTGAAATCGAAGGTAGACACAAAAAGCTGGAGTAACTCAGCGGGACAGGCAGCATCTCTGGAGAGAAGGAATGGGTGACGTATCGGGTCGGGTCTTCAGAAGAAGGGTCTTGGCCCGAAACGTCACCCATTCCTTCTCTCCAGAGATGCTGCCTGTCCCGTTGAGTTACTCCAGCATTTTGTATCTACCTTTGGTTTAAACCAGCATCTACAGTTCCTTCTGACACAATACTTCAAATGCAGCCTGACCAAACTGCTACAAAGCTGCATTGTGACTCCCTGACTCGTATACTTAATGAAGGCAAGCATACCATATGCCTGACCTATCACTCTATCTACTTGTGTTGCCACTTTCAGGCAGATATGGGCTTGGGCCCCGAGACCCCTGATCTCAATACGTTTATAAATGCCAGCTGGCAATCGCCCTCCCAGATTAGACACCGATCAGGTGTACCTCATTGTTGTTCCATATGCCTGATCTCAATATGTTTACAACACAGATAAAGTATGCCACTAGTTTAATTGGGTTATGTAACATGGAGGAAATGGGTCAGGAATTCCCTTGCAGCCGTGAGCTGTCATAGGATCGGCCGTGTGGTGATGATGGAACGCAGTAGCAAGTGGGAGGGTGTGGACAGACAATAGACAATAGACAACAGGTGCAGGAGGAGGCCATTCGGCCTTTCGAGCCAGCACCGCCATTCAATGTGATCATAGCTGATCATTCTCAATCAGTACCCTGTTCCTGCCTTCTCCCCATACCCCCTGACTCCGCTATCCTTAAGAGCTCTATCTAGGTCTCTCTTGATTGCATTCAGAGAATTGGCCTCCACTGCCTTCTGAGGCAGTGAATTCCACAGATTTACAACTCTCTGACTGAAAAAGTTTTTCCTCATCTCCGTTCTAAATGGCCTACCCCTTATTCTTAAACTGTGGCCCCTGGTTCTGGACTCCCCCAACATTGGGAACATGTTTCCTACCTCTAACGTGTTCATCCCCTTAATAATCTTATATGTTTCGATAAGAGCCCCTCTCATTCTTCTAAATTCCAGTGTATACAAATCTAGTCGCTCCAGTCTTTCAACATACGACAGTCCCGCCATTCCAGGAATTAACCTAGTAAACCGACACTGCACGCCCTCAATAGCAAGAATATCCTTCCTCAAATTTGGAGAACAAAACTGCACACAGTACTCCAGGTGTCTCACTAGGGCCCTGTACAACTGCAGAAGGACCTCTTTGCTCCTATACTCAACTCCTCTTGTTATGAAGGCCAACATTCCATTGGCTTTCTTCACTGCCTGCTGTACCTGCATGCTTCCTTTCAGTGACTGATGCACAAGGACACCCAGATCTCGTTGTACGTCCCCTTTTCCTAACTTGACACCATTCAGATAATAATCTGCCTTCTGATTCTTACCACAAAAGTGGATAATCTCACACTTGTCTACGTTAAACTGCATCTGCCATGCATCCGCCCACTCACACAACCTGTCCAAGTCACCCTGCAACCTCATAGCATTTGTCCTGGTTGACTATTACTATTACTACTACTGTCTATTGTCTAATTCCTTAAGCTCACTGATGCCCATGAGGTACCCACCTCGGAGCTCCCCCGCGGTCCCCACCTCGGAGCTCCCCCGCGGTCCCCACCTCGGAGCTCCCCCGCGGTCCCCACCTCGGAGCTCCCCCGCTGTCCCCACCTCGGAGCTCCCCCGCGGTCCCCACCTCGGAGCTCCCCCGCGGTCCCCACCTCGGAGCTCCCCCGCGGTCCCCACCTCGGAGCTCCCCGCGGTCCCCACCTCGGAGCTCCCCCGCTGTCCCCACCTCGGAGCTCCCCCGCGGTCCCCACCTCGGAGCTCCCCCGCTGTCCCCACCTCGGAGCTCCCCCGCGGTCCCCACCTCGGAGCTCCCCCGCGGTCCCCACCTCGGAGCTCCCCCGCGGTCCCCACCTCAGAACTCCCCGCGGTCCCCACCTCGGAGCTCCCCCGCGGCCCCACCTCGGAGCTCCCCCGCGGTCCCCACCTCGGAGCTCCCCCGCGGTCCCCACCTCGGAGCTCCCCCGCGGTCCCCACCTCGGAGCTCCCCCGCGGTCCCCACCTCGGAGCTCCCCCGCGGTCCCCACCTCGGAGCTCCCCCGCGGTCCCCACCTCGGAGCTCCCCCGCGGTCCCCACCTCGGAGCTCCCCCGCGGTCCCCACCTCGGAGCTCCCCCGCGGTCACCACCTCGGAGCTCCCCCGTGGACTCCGTGGCGAATTGTAAATTCACACGTGTGTCTTAACATAACATGTTTCTGACACGTAATATCTGACTTATGAACAAAACAAAACACAATACTCTAAATGCGGCTTCACCAACGTCTTACACAACTGCAATGTGACCTTCCAACTTCTGTCCTCAATACTCTGACTGATGAAGGCCAATGTGCTGAAAGCCTTTTTGACCACTCAATCTACCTGCGATACCCCTTTCAAGGAACCATGCACCTGCATTCCTAGATCTCTCTGCACTACAACACTACCCAGAGCCCTACCATTCACTGTGTAGGTCCTGCCCATGTTCGACATCCCAAAATGCAACACCTCACATTTCTCTGTATTAAATTCCACCAACCATTCCTCAGCCTACCTGGCCAATCAATCAGTATACTGCTGCAATCTTTGTCAACCACTATCTGCAAAACCACCCACTTTAGCATTACGTTCTTCTGAGATGCTGCCTGACCCATTGTTCAGAGGTTCATCAGTGATTGGAGCAGAATTAGGCCATTCGGCCCATCAAGTCTACCCCACCATTCAATCATGGCTGATTACTCTCTCCCTTCTAACCCCATTCTCCTGCCTTCTCCCCATGACCCCTGAAACTTGCACTAATCAAGAATCTATCTATCTTTGCCTTAAAATTATCCACTGACACGGCCTCCACAGCCATCTGTGGCAATGAATTCCACAGATTAACCACCCTCTGACTAAAGAAATTCCTCCTCATCTCCTTCCAAAAGGAATGTTCTTTAATTCTGAGACTGTGCCCTCTGGTCCTAGACTCTCCCACTGGTAGAAACATCCTCTCCATATCCACTCTATCCAGGCCTTTCACTATTCTCTTAGTCTTTCATAGTTACTCTATAGAGCACTTTGAGTTGGCCGATGACATTCAGACACAGGTAAGAAAGCTCAGCTTCAAGTCACATCAAGGGTTTGCTTCTGAATGTTGGTTGTTTATTTCAAATGTCCCATTGACTTTGGGCATCTCCTGGCATCTCTACCTACAGCCCCCCCTCTCTCTGCCCAGCATTCCTTAGTTGCCGAACGATCAGTCGTGGACCTATATTAGTGCATAGATATTGCCAAGCGGAACCATCTCTATAAATGTACGATCACCAGTACAGCACAAAAACAGCACAAAATGTCTGCATTGGACAAATCCAAGACCATCACTTGTCTGCATGATCCATACCCCTCCATTCCCAGCATATTCATGTGCCTATCCAAATGTTCCTTAAATACCACAATTAACCGACAAACCCGCACATCTTTGGGGTGCGGGAGGCAATCAGAGCACCCACGCAGTAATAGGGAGAACGTGCAAACTCCGCAAAGACAGCATCTGAGGACAAGACCAAACTCTGGTCTCTGGTGCTATGAGGCATCAGCTCTACCTGCTGCGCCACTGTGCTGCACGTATGATTTCTGCATCCTGACCTCTGGTCCTCGGCACTAATGTCTGGACCAAAGATGGACACAAAAAGCTGGAGAAATAGGTCATGGTTTGGGTCAAGACCTTTCTTCAGATGGACCGTGACTGGAAAGCTCTCGTGCAGAAAATGTTAAACATTGTCATTTGTTTTAGTTCCTCTGACAGGAAGCAAACAGTATCATTTTGTTTTGTTTTCACAGGGCAGGTCCCGGCACTCAAAATGAAAATCTCCAAATGCTTTGTGGCCACCGTCGTGATTATTTCCACACTGCTTGTTCTTGCTGCAGTGGCAGTGATTATTTTAGCCATCTTCCTGACTAAAGGTAAGAACCAAGTTTATTCATCACTCGTGAGTCAAAGTGCCAGCTAACATCAGAACCTACAGCAAAACCGAAAATGCTGCAATAACTCAGTGGGACAGGCAGCATCTCTGGAGAGAAGGTCGACATTTTAGGGTGAGACGCTTCTTCGGACAGACATGCTGCCTGTCCCGATGAGTTGCTCCAGCTTCCTACCAACCCAAACCAATCCCTCCCCGGGCACTTTACCCTGCAACCGCAGAAGATGCAACACCTGTCCCTTTACCTCCCCCCTTGACTCCATCCAAGGACCCAAACAGTGTTTCTAGGTGAGACAGAGGTTCACCTGCACCTCCTCCAACCTCATCTATTGTATCCGCTGCTCCAGGTGTGGACTCCTGTACATTGGCGAGACCAAACGCAGGCTCGGCGATCGTTTTGTTCAACACCTTCGCTCAGTCCGCCTTAACCAACCTGATCTCCCGGTGGCTGAGCACTTCAACTCCCCCTCCCACTCCCAGTCTGACCTTTCTGTCATGGGCCTCCTCCAGTGCCATAGTGAGGCCCACCACAAATTGGAGGAACAGCACCTCATATTTCGCTTGGGCAGCTTGCAGCCCAGTGGTATGAACATTGACTTCTCCAACTTTAGATAGTTCATCTGTCCCACTCTCCCCCTCCCTCTACCCAGTTTTCCCTCTGTCTTCCTGTCTCCACCTATATCCTTCCTTTGTCCCGCCCCCCTGACATCAGTCTGAAGAAGGGTCTCGACCCGAAACGTCACCCATTCCTTCTCTACTGAGATGCTGCCTGACCTGCTGAGTTACTCCAGCATTTGTGATACCAGCACCTTGTTTAGTTCACTTCAGTTTACTCCTGTCATGTGTACCGAGATACAGTGAAGAGCATGTGTTGCGTGCTATCCAGTCAACAGAAAGACAATACATGAGTACTATTGAGCAGTCCACAGTGTACAATGACAGGATAAAGGGTATAATGTTTAATGCAAAAGTCCACTAAAGTCTGATTAAAGATAGTCTGAGGGTCTTTATTGAAGTAGATGGGAGGTCAGGACCACTCTCTAGTTGGTGATAGGATGATTCAGTTGCCTGATAACAGCTGGGAAGAAATTGTCATAGAAACATTGAAAATACATGCAGGAGGAGGCCATTTGGCCCTTCGAGCCAGCACCACCATTCATTGTGATCATGGCTGATCATCCACAATCAGTAACCCGTGCCTGCTTTCTCCCCATATCCCTTGATTCCACTAGCCCCTAGAGCTCTATCTAACTCTCTTTTAAATCCATCCAATGAATTGGCCTCCACTGCCCTCTGTGGCAGAGAATTCCACAAATTCACAATGCTCTGGTGAAAAAGTTCCTTTTCGCCTCAGTTTTAAATGGCCTCCCCTTTATTCTTAGACTGTGTGGCCCCTGGTTCTGGACTTCCCCAACATTGGGAACATGTTTCCTGCATCTAGCTTGTCCAGTCCTTTTATAATTTTCTATGTCTCTAATCTGAATTTGTGTTTTGCTCAGGATTTCAGCGTTTGCAGTTCCTTTACTCTCCAGAAGCTACAATGCATAGGAAGGTGCAGATGAGCAAATAGACAGCAGGAAGAGTCAATAAGATGGTCAACAAGGTGGTGGGACTGTTGAAAGGAACAGAATATCTAGTTCAGAGTTTAGAAATCTTCACATGAATTCAGATCTGTTTGTTGCCTGTGTGAATTCAGATCTGCAGTGTTGCCTGTGTGAATTCAGATCTGCTTGTTGCCTGTGTGAATTCAGATCTGCAGTGTTGCCTGTGTGAATTCAGATCTGCTTGTTGCCTGTGAACTTGCACCTTTTGTCTGGTTTCCTCCTGCAACCCAGAGGTGTGCATGAGGTTATGTGAAAGAGGTCCTTGTTGTCCCTAGTCTAGATGGGTGGGAGGCACGAGAGAGAATAACATGCAGGAAAATAAGTGGGGCTTTGGGATTGAGAGCCAGGATAAGTTCAGTGTTGTCAGGAATAGTGGGGCAGCACTGTGACACAGCGGGTAGAGCTGCTGCCTCACAGCGCCGGAGACCCGGGTTCCATCCTGACTACGGGCGCTGTCTGTACGGAGTTTGTACATTCTCCCCGTGACTTGTATGGGTTTTCTCCGGGTGCTCTGATTTCCTCCCATACTCCAAAGACGTACAGGTTTGTAGGTTAGTTGGTTTCTGTAAAATTGTAAATTGTTCCTAGTGTGTAGAATAGTCATAGAGTCATAGAGTGATACAATGTGGAAACTGGCCCTTCAGCCCAACTTGCCCACACCGGCCAACATGTCCCAGCTTCACTAGTCCCACCTGCCCGTGCTTAGACCATATCTCTCCAAACCTGTCCTATCAAACATCGTGTTAGTGTGCGGGAATCATTGGTCAGCATGGACTCTGTGGGCCGCAGGGCCTGTTTCCATGCTGTGTCTGAAAATAAATTGAACTAAATCCCTTGTATGAAGTTCAATTTCCTTTTCAGCTTGGGTGACATGCTGATGTAGAAATAGGATGCACAATAGACAATGGGCAATGGGCAATGGGCAATGGGCAATGGGCAATGGGCAATGGGCAATGGGCAATGGGCAATGGGCAATGGGCAATGGCCATGGGCAATGGGCAATGGGCAATGGGCAATGGGCAATGGGCAATGGGCACATGGGTGCAGGAGGAGGCCATTCGGCCCTTCGAGCCAGCACCGCCATTCAATGTGATCATGGCTGATCATCCACAATCAGTACCCCGTTCCTGCCTTCTCCCCATACCCCCTGACTCCGCTATCATTATGAGCTCTATCTAGCTCTCTCTTGAATGCATTCACAGAATTGGTCTCCACTGCCCTCTGAGGCAGAGAATTCCACAGATTCACAACTCTCTGAGTGAAGATTCGACACCTACAATAGCTCTGTTTCTTATCTTTTGAAGCTGCCAGTTCGCAAACATGGAATAGTTACTACAGAGGAAATTTCAGAATATTGAACATTCCCTACAATGAGAGCCTGGCATCGAGCAGTTCCATGGAGTTCTTTGATTTGGCCGATGACATTGAGAGACAAGTAGAAGCTCAGCTTCAAGTCACATCAAGGATTTGTTCATTATTTCAAACTTTCGAGGGGCGGGGGCGGGGGCGGAGGCGGAGGCGGGGGCTGGGGGCTGGGGCTGGGGGCGGGGGCGGGGCGGGGGCTGGGGGCGGGGGCCGGGGGGCGGGGGCGGGGGCTGGGGGCTGGGGGCGGGGCTGGGGCGGGGGCGGGGGCGGGGGGTGGGGGGCGGGGGCTGGGACGGGGGTGGGGGTGGGGGCGGGGGCGGGGGTGGGGGCTGGGGGCTGGGGGCGGGTGGGGCTGGGGGCTGGGGGCGGGGGCGGGGGCGGGGGCGGGGGCGGGCTGGGGGCGGGGGTGGGGGCGGGGCTGGGGGCGGGGGCGGGGGTGGGGGCTGGGGGCTGGGGGCTGGGGGCTGGGGCGGGGGGGGGTGGGCTGGGGGCTGGGGGCGGGGGCGGGGGCGGGGCTGGGGGTGGGGGCGGGGGCGGGGGCTGGGGGCTGGGGGCGGGGGTGGGGGCGGGGGCGGGGGTGGGGGGTGGGGGCAAAGGTGGGGGCGGGGGCGGGGGTGGGGGTGGGGGTGGGGGTGGGGGTGGGGGCAAAGGTGGGGGCGGGGGTGGGGGCGGGGGCGGGGGCGGGGCGGGGGTGGGGGTGGGGGCTGGGGGGGGCGGGGGTGGGGGGTGGGGGTGGGGGTGGGGGCTGGGGGGGGGGGGGGTGGGGGTGGATACGATAGTGGTGTTTGAGGCTTTAGGATAGGCACATAAGCCATATCCCTCCACATATCCGCGTGCTTGCAAACAAGCCCGTATCGTATCCATGCAAACCTTTTGCCCGTCACTGGTGCCATCGGCCCATATAAGGACCTCACCCTTCTATCCCAATGGTATGAATCCCTCAATATTCTCCTTCCCAATTGTCCCCCTGTCCCCAACTCGCCCACCCCCCTCTCTTCCCACCCCTTCCCCAGTGCCTCACCTGGCCCCTAACCTATTTCCCCCCTCCCCCCACTCACCCCCCCCACCACCACCCCCCCCTTCCCCCCCCCCCACACAAACTGAAGATCTCGGAGAAAACCCACGTAGGTCACGGGGAGAACGTACAAACTCCGTACAGACAGCACCCGTAGTCGGGATGGAACCCGGGTCAGTGGTGCCGTGAGGCAGCAGCTCTACCCGCTGCGCCACCGTGCCCGCCCTGGATGAAGAACAGCCTAAATTGCAACTAAATTGTCCAACTTTCATTGTATGGTTCTTGAAAGCATAAATGTCAGAATGTCCTGCCATTACTTTTAAAATTGTTCCTTCATAAAGATTGAAGCCCATCCATGTACAGTGACTTTGAACTGTGTGTAATGAACATGATAAAGAGAGTGTAGCCGGGTGTAAAAGATTTTACCGTTGTCTTAGAAACTGTTCCTTTGTACTTCACCATCTGAGATCCTCTTCCTTTCCATTGACTGCAGCTGAACTCGGTGTATTCAACATCAGACTTCTCCAAGGAATTCAGCCGTGCACAAGTTGTAGAATTCAGGTATGATTCTTGGTTCTTTGTCCTCCAAAATATTCCAAATGGAATTTAAACTGGAGGTGCTTCTTGACTCTTCCTATACGATGCTCATAAAGTTAAAGTTGTGACAGGTTTTCATGGAATCATGATATCATATATACAACTTAAGTTGTTCAGGTCACTGACTGATCAGAACTTACATGGTTCTTCTACAGACAGTGGTAAAAGAGATGTTAAACACCTTTAAATCAGGTGATGACCGCACTGAAACTGGCCCTTCGGCCCAACTTATCCATGCTGACCCATTTGCCTGAGTTTAGCCCATATGCTGCATGACCTGTCCCATCCCAGTACCTGTCTAAATCCCCTATAAACATTGACATTGTATCCACCTCATAGCTTCCTCTGTCTCAAGCCATTCACACCCACACTCTCAGGTAACTGCCCCTCAGGTCTCTTTCAAATCTCTCACCTAAAAACTAGGCTTTCTGGTTTTAGACTTACTGACTCTGGTGGAAAAAACTGTGGCCATTCACCTTATCTATGGTCCTCATGATTATAGTCACCCCTCAGTCTCGTACATTCCAAAGACAAAAATCCCATCCCTTTCAGACTGCTTATAATTCAAGCCCTCTATATCCAGTAACATCCTTATCAATCTCCTCTGTACCCCTTCCACCTCAATGACACTCTCCCCCAAGCAGGGCAAACAGAACATGTTCTCACCAACGGTAGACACAGAGTGCTGGAGTAACTCAGCGGGACAGGCAGCATCTCGGGAGAGAAGGAATGGGTGATGTTTCAGGTCGAGACCCTTCTTCAGACCCGAAACGTCATCCATTCCTTCTCTCCAGTGATGCTGCCTGTCCCATTGAGTTACTCCAGCATTTTGTGTTTCTTTGCTTCAATTTAAACCCACATCTGCAGTTCATTTCCACACATGTTCTCACCAACTACTTGTCACGTGATGTCCCAACTCCTATGTTGATCAAGACTCACTTCACAGGCCGATCCTCCCGGGGCACCACTTTCAGGGAACTGTGTACCTGTATCCCCAGGTCTCTCTGCCCACAACACTCCCATGGCCTCTGCCATTGGATGTGCCCCTGCCCTGACTACACGGGCCATATTGCACCACCTTAGGCTTGTTAGGGTTAAATTCCATCTGCCATTTGCAGTCACAGAGTGACACAGCGTGGAAACAGGCCCCTCATCCCAATTTGCCCACAACACCAACATGCCCCATCTACACTAGTCCCACATGTCTGTGTCTGACCCCTATCCTCTAAACCTGTCCAGTCCATGGACCTGTCTGAATGTTTCTTAAATGTTGCGATATTGCATATCTCAACTACCTCCTCCGGCAGCTCATTCCATTACACCCACCACCCACTTTGTAAAAAAGCTACCCCTCAGGTTCCTATTAAACTCCCCCCCCCCCCCTCACCATAAACCTATGTGCCCTGGCTCTTGATTCCCCTACTCTGGGAAAGAGACTGTCTGTCTGTCTTCCCAATCTATTCCATGATTTTGTACATATCTGTAAGATTTCCCATCCTCCAGCGCTCCAAGGAATAGAGCCCCAGCCTGCTTAACCTCTCCTTATAGTTCAGGTCTTCGACTCCTGGCAACATCCTCGTAAATCTTCTCTGCACTCTGTCTAGCTTGGTCCATTGTACTTTTGGGAAAGTACGATAGCCTTCCTCACTGTCTGCTAGACCACACGTTTAGAGGTATTCCCAACTTTACGCATGAATGTTAACTGCATTGTTAACAGCTAGTGGATGAAGACCCTGCACTGATCCTTGAGGCACCCCACTGGTCACTGCCAAGCAGGACAACCCCCCACTGCCACCCTTTGTGCCACTGGAAGGTGAAGGGTCTTTAGCAGAACTGCCAACGTTTACAAACAAGGGGGGTGGGAGAACAAAGGGAGTGTTTGTGGTCAGGCGAAGACTAACTGAGAATTGATGTGCAGGAAAATAACTGCAGATGCTGGTAGACACAAAACGCTGGAGTAACTCAGCGGGTCAGGCAGCATCTCAGCAGAGAAGGAATGGGTGATGTTTGGGGTCTGAAGAAGGGTCTTCACCCAAAACGCCACCCATTCCTTCTCTCCCGAGATGCTGCCTGACCCACTGAGTTACTCCAGCACTCTGTGAAACGTCATTTATCCATGTTCTCCACAGATGCTGCCTGACCCGCTGAGTTACTCCAGCATTTTGTGATAACTATAAATAGATGGTGCCTTTTGGTGTTGACTCAGAGCCGGCCGGTCTCCCACTGATGGGGATCTATCTAACACGGAAAACTGTAGTTGGGAGAAATCACAAACCCAAACCAGATATATGGGAACTCTGCAGGTCAGGAGATGCCTGGTGGACAGATGTTAGATAGACCACAGATTAACCAACCGCTAACTAAAGAAGTTCCTCCTCACTTCCTTTCTAAAACAGCACCCTTTAATTCTGAGGCTGTGCTCTCTGGTCCTAGACTCTCCCACCAGTGGAAACATCCTCTCCACATCCACTCTGTCTATGTATTTCATTATTCTATAAGATTCAATGAGGTCCCCCCTCAAACTTCTAAACTCCAGCGAGTACAGGCCCAGTGCCCACAAACGCTCATCATAGGTTAACCCACTCATTCCTGGGATCATTCTTGCAAACAAGAGTCATAAACCGTGGAAACAGGCCCTTGATAGAGTCACAGAGTGATACAGTGTGGAAACAGGGCCCTTCATAGAGTCATAGAGTGATACAGTGTGGAAACAGGGCCCTTCATAGAGTCACAGAGTGATACAGTGTGGAAACAGGCCCTTCATAGAGTCACAGAGTGATACAGTGTGGAAACAGGGCCCTTCATAGAGTCACAGAGTGATACAGTGTGGAAACAGGCCCTTCATAGAGCGATACAGTGTGGAAACAGGCCCTTCATAGAGTCACAGTGATACAGTGTGGAAACAGGCCCTTCATAGAGTCACAGAGTGATACAGTGTGGAAACAGGGACCTTCATAGAGTCATAGAGTGATACAGTGTGGAAACAGGGCCCTTCATAGAGTCACAGAGTGATACAGTGTGGAAACAGGCCCTTCGGCCCAACTTGCCCACACCGACCAAACTGACCCATCTACACTGGTCACATCGGCCCGCGTTTATCCGCATATTCTTTTTCACGTACCTGTCCGAATGTTTATTAAACATTGTGATAGTCCCTCCCTCAACTACCTCCTCCGGCACCTCGTTCCATGCACCCACCACCCTCTGTGTAAAAACGTCGCCCTTCAGGTTCCGACTAAATCTTCGCCCATCACCTTAAGGAAGGTGGTGCTGACAACTGGGCTGTTCTACGACTCTAAAAGATGCATCGAATGCCTGAGCGATAGGTAGAGGTTGGGGCAGGCTAGGACATTCTTTCTTGCAGTGCAGAAGGCAGAGTGATCTTGCAGGGAGGTGTATAAGATCACAGGGACAATAGATCAACAGTAAATGCTGTCTTTCTTTACCCAAGGAGAGGGCAACCAAGAGCCAGAGGACATGGGTTTAAGTTGAGAGGGGCAAGATTTAATGGGAACCTGAGGGGCAACTTTTCCACACAGAGGGTGGGTGTGTGGAACGAGCTGCCGGAGGAGGTAGACACAAAATGCTGGAGTAACTCAGCGGATCAGGCAGCATCTCTGGAGAGAAGGAATGGGTGACGTTTCGGGTCGAGACTCTTCTTCAGACTGAAGAATGCTGCCTGACCCACTGAGTTACTCCATCATTTTGTGTCTACCTTCAATTTGAACCAGCATCTGCAGTTATTTTCCTACACATCTTGTCGGAGGAGGTAGTTGAGGCAGGGACTATCGCAAGGTGTAAACGACCCTTGGATAGATGTGCAAGGGCCAGTTTCCATGCTGTGTGACTCCATGATTGGAAGTGGGGCAGGGAAAGGGGTGAGTGAGATGCAGAGGGTGTGAGGAACTATTGGATGTGACATCCTTCACTTTGCTGCTTTTGCCAACAGCTCTGGCAGCGTGGTGGTGGAGCTGGTACTACAGTACCGGGGCAATGGCAGCATTCCTGCCTCACTGGTGGAAGCATCGCAGTTGGCATTCCAGCAAAGCCTGACGCAGGTGGACACGTCCACCCAGACTGGCCTCCTCAACCACTTCCTCATCGACGTCAACTCCATCAACTTCACCGGTAAGCTGCACAACTATGTTCCTCAGCCCAGTGGCACTTGTTACAGCATCCAGAGCTTAGCAACACCTGCAGGGATGTGGGGCAAACCAGGCTGGTGGGACCAGTATAGATGGGGCATGTTTGACAGCGTGGGCACGTTGGGCCAAAGAGCCTGTTTCCACATTGTACGACTGTGACTCTGTGACTCTGTGACTCTGTGTCTCTGTGTCTCTGTGTCTCTGTGTCTCTGTGTCCCTGTGTCTCTGTGTCTCTGTGTCTCTGTGTCTCGGTGTCCCTGTGTCTCTGTGACTCTGTGACTCTGTGTCTCTGTGTCTCTGTGTCTCGGTGTCCCTGTGACTCTGTGTCTCTGTGTCTCTGTGTCTCTGTGTCTCTGTGTCTCGGTGTCCCTGTGTCTCTGTGACTCTGTGTCTCGGTGTCCCTGTGTCCCTGTGTCTCTGTGACTCTGTGACTCAGTCTCTGTGTCTCTGTGTCTCTGTGTCCCTGTGTCTCTGTGTCTCTGTGTCCCTGTGTCCCTGTGTCTCTGTGACTCTATGACTCTGTGTCCCTGTGTCTCTGTGACTCTGTGACTCAGTCTCTGTGTCTCTGTGTCTCTGTGTCCCTGTGTCTCTGTGTCTCTGTGTCCCTGTGTCCCTGTGTCTCTGTGACTCTATGACTCTGTGTCCCTGTGTCTCTGTGACTCTGTGACTCTGTGTCTCTGTGTCTCTGTGTCTCTGTGTCTCTGTGTCCCTGTGTCCCTGTGTCTCTGTGACTCTATGACTGTGTCCCTGTGTCTCTGTGACTCTGTGTCTCTGTGTCTCTGTGTCTCTGTGTCTCTGTGACTCTGTGACTCTGTGTCCCTGTGTCTCTGTGTCTCTTCAGACTGATAGTATGTGGTGGTGTGTGGGGGGGTGAAGAGCTTGAGGTGTGAAGACCACAATCTGTGCTGGCCACAAATGACCTCAGGCAGGGCAGTGCCTTGGAGGTCCATCGTTGGCCAGGAAGGTGTGATCTCAAGAGGAACAATGTGCAGAACTGTGGAGCTGGTGAAAGGACCAGGGTGGAGGAAGGGAGCAAGAGGGGAGGGGAGGGCAACATGAGTTGTAGAGGGCCCTGGTGAGACCACATCTGGAGTATTGTGTACAGTTTTGGTCTCCTAATTTGAGGAAGGACATCCTTGTAATTGAGGCAGTGCAGCGTAGGTTCACGAGATTGATCCCTGGGATGGTGGGACTGTCATATGAGGAAAGATTGAAAAGACTAAGCTTGTATTCACTGGAGTTTAGAAGGATGAGAGGGGATTTTATAGAGACGTATAAAATTATAAAAGGACTGGACAAGCTGGATGCAGGAAAAATGTTCCCAATGTTGGGGGAGTCCAGAACCAGGGGTCACAGTCTTAGAATAAAGGGGAGGCCATTTAAAACTGAGGTGAGAAGAAACTTTTTCACCCAGAGAGTTGTGAATTTGTGGAATTCTCTGCCACAGAGGGCAGTGGAGGCCAATTCACTGGATGGATTTAAAAGAGAGTTAGATAGAGCTCTTGGGGCTAGTGGAATCAAGGGATATGGGGAGAAGGCAGGCACGGGTTACTGATTGGGGATGATCAGCCATGATCACAATGAATGGCGGTGCTGGCTCGAAAGGCCGAATGGTCTCCTTTTGCACCTATTTTCTATGTTTCTATGAGATGAAGTTGCTTATAATCACAGAATTCATATGACTGGGTGAAATATGAGGTTAACTATAAATACAGGTCGGTGTTACAATGGTTCATATATATATAACATATAACAACTACAGCATGGAAACAGGCCTGTCCGGCCCTACCAGTCCACGCCGACCATTTTCCCTGACCTAGTCTCATCTACCTGCACTCAGACCATAACCCTCTAATCCCCTCTCATCCATATACCTATCCAATTTACTCTTAAATAATAAAATCGAGCCTGCCTCCACCACTTCCACCGGAAGCCCATTCCATACAGCCACCACCTTCTGAGTAAAGAAGTTACCCCTCATGTTACCCCTAAACTTTTGTCCCTTAATTCTGAAGTTATGTCCCCTTGTTGGAATCTTCCCCACTCTCAAAGGGAAAAGCCTACCCACGTCAACTCTGTCCGTCCCTCTCAGAATTTTAAAAACCTCTATCAAGTCCCCCCTCAACCTTCTACGCTCCAAAGAATAAAGACCCAACCTGTTCAACCTCTCTCTGTAGCCTAAGTGCTGAAACCCAGGCAACATTCTAGTAAATCTCCTCTGTACCCTCTCCATTTTGTCGATATCCTTCCTATAATTTGGCGACCAGAACTGCACACCATACTCCAGATTCGGCCTCACCAATGCCCTGTACAATTTCAACATTACATCCCAACATCTATACTCGATGCTCTGATTTATAAAGGCAAGCATACCAAACGCCTTCTTCACCACCCTATCCACATGAGATTCCACCTTCAGGGAACAATGCACAGTTATTCCCAGATCCCTCTGTTCCACTGCATTCCTCAATTCCCTACCATTTACCCTGTACGTCCTATTTTGATTTGTCCTACCAAAATGCAGCACCTCACACTTATCAGCATTAAACTCCATCTGCCATCCTTCAGTGAGTTACAGGTGCATTATCCGTCACACGTGAACCGGCACCGTGGAATCCCCATTGCACATGTTACACATGCGGGCACCATCATCCTCCCCTCCCCTCCCCTCCCCTCCCCTCCCCTCCCCTCCCCTCCCCTCCCCTCCCCTCCCCTCCCCTCCACAAGTCAGTGGATATTTTTAAGGCAGAGATAGATAGATTGTTGATTAGTGCGGGTGTCAGGGGTTATGGGGAGAAGTCAGGAGAATGGGGTTGAGAGGGAGAGACAGATCAGCCATGATTGAATGGTGGAGTAGACCTGATGGGCCGAATGGCCTAATTCTGCTTCTACGTCTTATGGTCTTCTGGTCGTATCGGATTTCACAATTTGCATAGTTTTGTCTTCTCCACATCGCCTCCAGCTCGGCTTCTATCTTTTTTTTAATTTTTTTTAATAATATTCATTTATTGTCATTGCAACGAGTACAACGAAATTAAAAAATAGCCAATCCTGACGGTGCGTACAAACATATATGCAATAAATGCAAAAACAAATAAATACATAAATACAATTAAATACAATTATATGACCGTTTTTTTAACGGTGTTGCCTAGTGCAAGGTAGTGTTCAGTTCTCGTATGGCCCTGGGGTAAAAACTGTTCTTAAGTCTGTTTGTTCGGGATTTGATCGACCTGAAACGTCGACCAGAGGGCAGATGAACAAACAGACGGTGGCCGGGGTGGGATGGATCTTTTATTATTTTGCCTGCTCTACTGAGGCAGCGTAGGCTGAACAGGTGCTCCAGGGAGGGCAGTGAGCAGCCGATGATTTTCTGGGCCGTCGTGATGACCCTCTGAAGGGCCTTCCTGTCCTTTTCTGAGCAGCTGGCATACCATGTGGTTATACAGTATGCCAGCACACTCTCGATGGAGCAGCGATAGAAGGACAACATGAGCTTCTCCTGCAGGTTGGTTTTCCTGAGGATCCTCAGGAAGTGGAGTCTCTGCTGTGCCTTCTTTACTGTGGTGATGGTGTTGGTAGACCAGGTGAGATCCTCTGCGATGTGCGTACCCAGGAACCTGAAAGCTGGTACCCTTTCCACACAGACCCCACTGATGTAGAGTGGGTCGTAATCTCCACTGGTTTTTCTAAAGTCAATTCATGTCTCATGAGCCTTTGAAGGTTGCTGGTGGTGAGGATGCCTGGGAAATTGAAGCCATCGACCATCTCTTCAGCAGCTCTGTTGATGAGGACAAGTTGTGTTCACCTCCCACACCCTCTCCTCACTTCATTAGGTCAATGACCAGTTCTGTGACTTCGCTGGCACTAAGGTCTAGGTGGATGTTATGACACCATGGCACACTGCAAGGTCAAGCTTGTATTGTCTGCATTCTGTCTCATCGTCATTGTTGACCCGACCAACAACAATGGTATCATCGGCAAACTTAAGATGGAGTTGGTGCTGCACTTGGCCACAGAGTTGCAGGGACCCAGGGAGTGGAACAGCGACTGAACACACCACCCTGAGGGGTGGCAGTGTGGAGGCTCAGGGTGCAGGAAATATTCTGACCAATTCTAACTGACTGAGGTCTGTAGGTCAGGATGTCCAAGAGCCAATCCTCGAGGTGCAGGAGTTTAGAGAAGAGCTTATTGGTAATGTAGATGGGGTGAAAGCAGAGACTGCTGGTGTATTTCGGGCAAGTACATGTGACAGTAACAAACTAAAGCTAGTAATGCTATTCAGCAGCTGTCAATGTCCATATTGTTGACCCGTCGGTCAATGTCCACATTGTCCACATTGTCCACATTGTCCACATTGTCCACATTGTCCACATTGTCCACATTGTCCACGTTGTCCACATTGTCCACATTGTCCACGTTGTCCACATTGTCCACGTTGTCCATATTGTTGACCCGTCTGGTCATTGTCCACATTGTCCACATTGTCCACATTGTCCACATTGTCCACATTGTACACATTGCCCACGTTCCCCACATTGTCCATATTGTTGTCCCGTCTGGTCGTTGTCCACATTGTCCACATTGTCCACGTTGTCCACATTGTCCACATTGTCCACATTGTCCACATTGTACACATTGCCCACGTTCCCCACATTGTCCACATTGTTGTCCCGTCTGGTCATTGTCCACATTGTCCACATTGTCCACGTTGTCCACATTGTCCACGTTGTTGTCCCGTCTGGTCATTGTCCACATTGTCCACATTGCCCACGTTGTCCACATTGTCCACATTGTTGTCCCGTCTGGTCATTGTCCACATTGTCCACATTGTCCACATTGTCCACATTGTTGTCCCGTCTGGTCATTGTCCACATTGTCCACATTGTCCACGTTGTCCACATTGTCGATCTGTCTCGTCACCGTTCACCTTTATCATCTTCATTCATTTCAGAAATCAGCAAGGCAGAAGCAGAATTGCTTTTCAATAAAGGTAAGCATTCACCTGCAACATTTTGATGTTGATTAATTTCTATCTGTTTGTTTTCAGTTTCGAACAGTACAGCACAGGAGTGAGCCTCCTCTGCCTGCACGTGATCCATACCCCTCCATTCCCGGCATTTCATAGAAACATAGAAATAGGTGCCGGAGGAGGCCATTTGGCCCTTTGAGCCAGCACCGCCATTCATTGTGATCATGGCCGATCATCCACAATCAGTAACCCGTGCCTGCCTTCTCCCCATATCCCTTGATTCCACTAGCCCCTAAAGCTCTATCTAACTCTCTCTTAAATTCATCCAGTGAACTTCATTGCCCTCTGTGGCAGAGAATTCCAGAAATTCACAACTCTCTGGGTGAAGAAGTTTCTTCTCACTTCAGTTTTAAATGGCCTCCCCTTTATTCTTAGACTGTGGCCCCTGGTTCTGGACTCAACCAACATTGGGAACATTTTTCCTGCATCTAGCTTGTCCAGTCCTTATAATTTTACACATCTCTATAAGATCCCCTCTCATCCTTCTAAACTCCAATGAATACAAGCCCAGTCTTCCAATCTTGCTTAAGTTTGTAGACAGTGAAAAATTCTTCTATTCACAGAGCTGCCTAGAATGAAATGTTAGATGAGTGGCTTTATGACAATGAATGAATGTGCTCATAGCTAATTGTGACTATCTGTCTGGGTCAACTTGGAGGGCGCAGCTTTAAGGAGAGAGGGGCAAAGTTTGAAGCAGATGTCGGGGCAAGTGTTTTACACAGAGGGTGGTGGGGGCCTGGAACGTGCTGCCAGGGGTGGGGGTGGAGGCAGATATGATTGTGGTATTTAAGAGGCTTTTGGATGGGCACATGGATATGCAGGGAACGGAGAGATATGGATCATGTGCAGGCAGATATGAGGTGGTCTTGGCATCATGTTGGGCACTGACATTGTGGGCCGAAGGGCCTGCTTGTGTGCTGTTCTGTTCTATGAAACTGCAGAAAAGATGGATGGGGAATAACTTTTTTTTTTTTCACAAATACTTTATTCCAAAACAAAGATAAACATACGAAGTAGTAACGCGATCAAATCAAAAGCTGCCTATATTGGCAGCTTACAATCAAAACAGTTATCAAATTAAAATTCCGCCAACTTTGTCAATGATACATTTGACCCGCCTCGGCGACCAACGTTCACGGAAGGCCACCACCGTCCTCATGGTCACCGCGTGTTCCCTCTCCAGGGACATGTGAGCACGGACATAAGCTTGGAACAGGGGTGTGCGGTCACTGACTGCTCACTGACTGGACTTTGGGAGGCAGATTAGCGTAATGCTGAGAGGTAACATCATGCATGACTAACACACTTGTTGATTGTCATGTCTGTGCTGTTTGATGGTACAGTGGTGCAACAGATAGAACTGCTGTCTCACAGCTCTGCAGAGCCAGGTTCAATCCTGACCTCGGGTGCTGACTGTGTGGAGTTTGTACGTTCTCCGTGCCCACGTGGGTTTCCTCCAGTTGCTCCGGTTTCCTCCCACATCCCAAAGATGTGCGGGTTTGTAGGTTAATCGGCCCGCTGTAAATTGCCCCCTAGTGTGCAGGGAGTGGATGAGAAAGTGGGATATCATAGAACTAGTGTGAACAGGTGATTGATGGTCAGCATGGACTGGGTGGGCCGAAGGGCCTGTCTCTGTGCTGTATCTCTAACCTGAACTAAACTCAACTGAAAGATGGTATGAATAGATTCAGCAGTAACTTACAAAAGCCATTGAATGTGTAGATGAAAGGAACGCATGTGCAGAGTGGGGAGGGGTGTGTAGCAAAGAGGATTGGCTTCCACATGCGTGTGCAAGCTTGGGATAGTTTCCATCTCTCTGACACCTGCTCCTTGCATCCTTTGTTCAGTTTCTCTAGGTGGTTCGGTGGCACCAGATTCCAGCGTGGCTGCCAGCACTGACGTGCCAACACAACCCACCTCAGGTAAGATTCATCTTCTGCCACTGGACGTCAGCTTTTGAAACGTCAAAATAAACTAGAGCAGAAATCCTCAATATATAATGAATGAGTACAGGTGTGTAATTCCTGCTCTTACAGCAAGATAGGCTTTCAGGTAAAGGGAACTTTGAGGCCCTATTCTGACACAGAAAAGATGTCAGCCAGTTTGTACACAGCACCTTCCCACAACGGCAACGAGATATTAATCATTGATAATTTGGTGAGGTTGGTTGAGGTAATTAGCGGGATGGCGGATTGGAAGAATTTTCTTCCTTTTCTTCAAAACAGTCCAATAAAAGCTTGTAGATCTTTAACACATTTATCTTGTCACATTATCTGACTGTTTCCAGATTCTATATTACGAACCACTGGTATCACACCACACACGACTGTTGCCAACATTAACATCACCACTGGAACCACAATAGGTGAGCCTTCGAGTGTTGTGTTCACATGTGGTGTACCTGTTATAGGAAAGATGTTGTCAAGCAGGAAGGGACACAGAGAAGATTTACTGGATGTGGTCAGGACTGGAGATCCTGGGCTTTATGGGGAGGTTGGGCAGGTTAGGACTCTAGTCCTTGCACAGGATGAGGAGTGATTCTGTAGAGGTGGATAAGGTCCTGAGTGGATTAGACAGAGTAAATGCAGAGAGTCTTTTTCCCAGAGTTGGGGAATCAAGAACCAAAGCACTTAGGTTTAAGGTGAGGGGGGAAAGATCTACTAGGAACCAGAGGGACAACTGTTTTGGACAAAGGGTGGTGGGTGTATGTAACGAGCTGCTGGAGGAGGTAGTTGAGGCAGGGACTATCATAACATTTTAAAAACATTTGGACAGGTACATGGACAGGACAGGTTTAGATGGATATGGACCTAACACAAGCAGGTGGGGCAGGTGTAGATGGGGCATGTTGGTCGGCATGGACAAGTTGGGCTGAAGGATCTGTTTCCACAGTGACGACTCTGTGACTTTCAATGTTCATAACGTTTTGTCGTTTTCATGCACTGTCAGTCCGAGTTGTTCTAAAATGATTATTTATTCAGATTTTGTGACACATGTGTGAATATTTAACAGTAAGGAAAGAAAAATGTGATGGGTGGTGTGAAGCTTGATCTGGAGTGAGCCTTGCGGACAGTAAAGAGTTCCCATCAGCCTGATGTTTCTAACACACGACCTGCAATATTGGCTCATGTGGTCTTGGGGCCAATGAGGATTGAGCAGATTGAATACATGTTGTACAAATACAGGATAAGGGAATAAGGGAATAACGTTTAGTGCAAGGTAAAGCCAGCAAAGATAGTCCAAGGGTCTCCAATGAAGTCAGCAGTAGTTCTGTGGTAGACCGTTCCCTAGATGGTGAGGGGATGGTTCAGTTGCCTGATAACAGCCGGGAAGAAACTGTCCCTGAATCTGGAGGTGTGCGTTTTCACACATCTGTGCCTCTTGCCCGATGGGAGAGGGGAGAAGAGGGAGTGGCCGGGGTGAGACTGGTCCTTGATTATGCTGCTGGCCTTGCCGAGGCTCCACCTGCCAGTGTTTATCCCACATCCCTGTAAACCTCTCCTCTCCATCTACCTGTTCAAATGCTTTTAAAATGATTATATTTTTAATTGCAACCTTCCTGGTGGAAAATGAAAATTATGTTTACAGACAAAAGCCTCTCATAATCTGACAGAGTGGTGTAATCAGAGATCAGTCTACACAGGCCCCGTTGTGGAAAGTAACTGAACTGCAGAACTCCCTCCAGCACTGATAATATGTGCCAGTGTGCCAGTGTGTTTTCCCCCACACTGATAATGTGTGCCAGTGTGCCAGTGTGCCAGTGTGCCAGTGTTCCCCCACACTGATAATGTGTGCCAGTGTTCCCCCACACTGATAATGTGTGCCAGTGTGCCAGTGTGCCAGTGTGCCAGTGTGCCAGTGTGCCAGTGTTCCCCCACACTGATAATGTGTGCCAGTGTTCCCCCACACTGATAATGTGTGCCAGTGTTCCCCCACACTGATAATGTGTGCCAGTGTTCCCCCACACTGATAATGTGGGCCAGTGTTTCCCCCCACACTCCAAAGACGTACAGGTTTGTATGTTCATTGGCTGCAGTAACATTGTGAATTGTCCCTAGTGCGTTGGATAGTACTAGTGTGTGGGGATCGCTGGTCGCGAGGACTCGGTGGGCCGAAGGGCCTGTTTCCTCGTTGTATCTCTAAACTAAACTAAACTAAACCCGTTGTGCTGTATGTTCTGGTGTCACTTTGAGATGCCGTACTTTCTGAAACAGGTCTTCTTTCTTTTTAAGGCACTACAGTACCGACTGCTGCAACCCCAGCTGTGACTTTGGGAAATAATGTTACCCAATCAAGTAAATAATGTCACTTTATTAATAATTGTGAACATTTCCACTGATGTTATTCAGAGCTGACTTTGGTAAAGCATTGTGCAGGAAGGAAACTCCTGTTCAGAGTGGCAAACTCTCCTCGTTATGTCCCAACTAGATCATGGACTTCAGGGCAATCACGAGTCACAGCGGTCACCTCTGTGTGGAGCCACAGGAGATGGGCAAGGTCCCCAATGAGTATTTCTCCTCTGTATTTACCGAGGAGAAAGACAGGAGGACAGGGGAACTTGGGGCAGTCACTGGAAGTGTCTTGAGAGCAGTCAGGGTTACCATCAAGGAAGTACTGAAGGTACTGTCGTGTATGAAGGTAGACAAATCTCCAGGACCTGATCAGATATATCCGAGGACATTGTGGGAAACCAGAGAGGAAATTACAGGAGCCCTGGTTGAAATTTCCGAGTCGTCATTAAATACAGGAGAGGTGCCGGAAGATTGGAGGGGGGCAAATGTTGTGCCTCTATTCAAGAAGGGCTGCAGGGAAAATGCTGGGAACTACAGGCCGGTGAGCCTTACTAGAGAGTATTCTGAGGGATAGGATATACATGCACTTAGATGGACAAGGGGTGATAAGGAATAGTCAACATGGTTTTGTACGTGGGAGAATGCAGACTCTTTTGCCCAGAGTAGGGGAATCAAGAACCAGAGGACATAGGTTTAAGGTAAGATAGGATAGATGTAATACAAAGCTGAGGGGAAACATTTTCACACAGACAGTGTGAGTGTTTGGGATGAGCTGCCAGAGGAGGTAACTGAGGCAGGTGCTATAAAATACACTTGGACAGGTTCATGGATAGGAATGGTTTCGAAGGATTTGGGCCTAATGGGACTTGCTTACATGGGGCATTTTGGTCAGCACAGACAAGTTGGGCCCAAGGGTCTGTTTCTGTGCTGTAAGGGTCTGTTTCTCGCTGCTGGTCCTGAACTCTGATCAGCTGCTTTCAAAGACTCACACGTGTCAGACGTGGACGTACCAAACAACTACTGCTTCTCGTGAACCCTCCTGACCTGCCAATTATGCGGTAATTTGCAATAATTACATCGAGTACTCTCCTCAAGTCCAACATATTTATCCGTAATTATGAACTGGTTGACCAGGGACTATCGCAAATTTGAAGGAACTTTTGGACAGGTGCATGGATAGGACAGGAGTTGGGTATATGGGCAGGCAGGTGGGACTAGTGGAGATGGGACATGTTGGCTGCTGTGGGCAAGTTGGGCCGAAGGGCCTGTTTCCATGCTGTACCACTCTATGACTAAGTCCCAGTCAATATTGGGGAAGTCAGTCACCGTGACATAACCCTGTTGCTTTGGCATCTCTCAGTAATCTGTCCACATACAGTATCTGTTCCTTTGTCTCCCGCGTTCCATTGGGCGAGGTCTTGAGTACAATTCTATCAGAGTGTTTGCACCTTTCTTATTTCCAATCTCTCCCACACCACCACAATGGTTGAACTCTCCAGTATCTCCTGTCTGTCTGCCTGCCGCCCTGCCAGTCTCCCTGATCAGTAGCACAACTCCCCCACCTCCCTCACCTCCGCTCCATCATGCATAGGACAATGGTTGGGCCATCGTATGGGAGGCGCATTCCCAATCTCGTTGTACCCCTGTGCAATGACAATAAAGATATATTGTATTGTGTTGTATTGTATTTCATACAGATCTGATTGCTCCGTTACAGGAAGGGTGTGGAGGCTCTAGAAAGTGCAGCCGCCGTTTACTAGAATGATGCCTGGATTAGGGGGAGTTACAGGGGGTATTAGCGGGTGTTACAGGGGGTATTAGGGGGTGTTAAAGGGGGTATTAGGGGGTGTTATAGGGGGTATTAGCTACAGGGAGAGGTTGGACAGACTTGGATAGTTTTCTCTGGAAAGATGGAAATTTCAGGGAGCCCTGACAGATGTATATAAAATGATCAGAGGCATAGGCAGGGTAGACAGTCAGAACCATTTTCCCAGAGTGGAAAAATCAAATCAAGACCTAAAGGCGACAGTAGCAAAGTTTCAAGGAGATGTGTGGGGCAAGTTTGTTTACACAGAGGGTGGTGGAGGCCTGGAACACGCTGCCAGGGGTGGTGGTGGAGGCAGGTACGGTAGTGGTGGCTGCCAGGGTGGTGGTGGTGGGTACGGTAGTGGTGGAGGCAGGTACCGTAGTGGTGGCTGCCAGGGGTGGTGGTGCAGGCAGGTACGGTAGTGGTGGCTGCCAGGGGTGGTGGTGGTGGGTACGGTAGTGGTGGCTGCCAGGGTGGTGGTGGAGGCAGGTACGGTAGTGGTGGAGGCAGGTACGGTAGTGGTGGCTGCCAGGGGTGGTGGTGGTGGGTACGGTAGTGGTGGCTGCCAGGGGTGGTGGTGCAGGCAGGTACGGTAGTGGTGGCTGCCAGGGGTGGTGGTGCAGGCAGGTACGGTAGTGGTGTTTAAGAGATAGAGAGGCACATGGACTAGAGTGACTTGGATCACGTGCAGGCAGAGGAGATGAGTTTATCTTGGCATCATGTTTGGCACAAACATTGTGGGCCGAATGGCCTGTTCCTGTGTGGTACCGCCCTAACTTCTATGGTCGATGGCTGAGACAGGTACAATAACAACATTTAAAACATGTTCAGACAGTACATGGATAAGAAAGGTTTAATAATAATAATAATAATAATAATAATATTCATTTATTGTCATTGCAACGAGTACAACGAAATTAAAAAATAGCCAATCCTGACGGTGCGTAAAAACATATATGCAATAAATACAATTATATTAAGTACAAAAGATTTTTTAACAGATTTTTTAAATGGATATGGGCCAAAGTCGGGCAAATGGGACTAGTGTAGATGGAACAGCTTGGTCGGCATGAACAAGTTGGGCCGAAGGGCCTGTCTGTATCTGTGCTGCAGGACTCAATGGCTATTGTTTTGAAATGAATGTACCTGACCCCGACTATGTTTTGCAGGCTGCGGCACTCGAACGTCCAGTAAGATAGTTGGTGGGACCAACGCAGCAAATGGCGAGTGGCCCTGGCAGGTTAGCCTGCAGATCGGGAGACACATTTGTGGAGCCTCCATCATCTCCGACCGATGGCTCATCTCTGCCGCTCACTGCTTCCGAAGGTAATAACATCACTCATGCCGTTGTTCAGATCGCCATTCACAGCACCAGCACAAAACTCCCAACAATGATTGCCACTGACTCTGGGGCACACGATGGTCCCTAGAGATTGTCATGCAACTCCTAAAGTCCATGTTCACCAGTCATAGGAGCAGAATTAGGCCATTCAGCCCATCGAGTCTGCTCCGCAATTCAATCATGGCTGATCTATCTCTCCCTCACAACCCCATTCTCCGGCTTTCTCCCCATAACCTCTGACACCCGCACTGATCAACAATCTGTCAATCTCCACCTTAAAAATAACCAATGACCGTCTGTGGCAAAGAATTCCACAGATTCACCACCCTCTGGCTAAAGAGATTCCTCCTCATCTCCTTCCTAAAGATACATCCTTTAATTCTGAGGCTGTGCCCTCTGGTCCTAGACTCTCCCACCAGTGGAAACATCCTCTCCACATCCACTCTATCCAGGCTGCTCACTATTCGGTGAGTTTCAATGACGTCCCCACTCATTCTAAACCCCAGCGATTACAGGCCCAACGCCATCAAATTATTTTCATATGTCATCCCTGCGATTATTGTCGTAAACCTCCTCTGGACCATCTCCAACACCAGCACATCCTGTTCTTGTGAAGACAGACACAAAAAGCTGGAGTTACTCAGCATGTCAGACAGCATCTCTGGAGCAAAGGAATAGGTGACGTTTTAGCTTGGGGCTGGTCACCTATCCATGTTCTCCACAGATGCTGCCTGACCCGCTGAGTTACTCCAGCACTCTGTGAAACGTCATCTATCCATGTTCTCCAGAGATGCTGCCTGACCCGCTGAGTTACTCCATCTTTTTGTGTCTATCTTCACTTTAAACCAGCATAGAAACATAGAAAATAGGTACAGGAGTAGGCCATTCGGCCCTTCGAGCCTGCACCGCCATTCAATATGATTATGGCTGATCATCCAACTCAGTATCCCGTACCTGCCTTCTCTCCATATCCCCTGATCCCTTTAGCCACAAGGGCCACATCTAACTGCATCTGCAGTTCGTTCCCATAAATCCTGTCCCTGTGCGTATTGTTCTATGTTCTATGTTCATCTGATGAGCATTCTTACTGATATAACCTGTCGTGCCATCCTCATGTACACCAACCCATTCCCACCACAGATGCTGCCTGACCAGCACTTTGTGTTTTGCTGAAGATTGTGGCCCCTACAATTCCTTGTGCCTCTGCTCCTGACCTTGCCAGCCCTGGCCATTCTCAGCATCCTTCACACACCCTGCCTGTTGCTATGTGAGTGACACTCTAGAGTCATAGAGTGATACAGTGTGGAAACAGGTCCCTTGGCCCACCTTGCCCACACCGGCCAACATGCCCCATCTACACTAGTCCCACCCACCCACACCGACCAACATGCCCCATCTACACTAGTCCCACCTGCCCACACCGACCAACATGCCCCATCTACACTAGTCTCACACTGACCAACATGCCCCATCTACACTAGTCCCACACTGACCAACATGCCCCATCTACACTAGTCCCACCCGCCCACACCGCCCAACATGCCCCATCTACACTAGTCCCACCCACCCACACCGACCAACATGCCCCATCTACACTAGTCCCACCTGCACACACCGACCAACATGCCCCATCTACACTAGTCTCACACTGACCAACATGCCCCATCTACACTAGTCCCACACTGACCAACATGCCCCATCTACACTAGTCCCACCTGCCCACACCGGCCAACATGCCCCATCTACACTAGTCCCACCTGCCCACACCGGCCAACATGCCCCATCTACACTAGTCCCACCTGCCCACACCGACCAACATGCCCCATCTACACTAGTCCCACCCGCCCACACCGACCAACATGCCCCATCTACACAAGTCCCACCTGCCCACACCGACCAACATGCCCCATCTACACTAGTCCCACCTGCCCACACCGACCAACATGCCCCATCTACACTAGACCCACACACTACGGCCAACATGCCCCATCTACACTAGTCCCACCTTCCCACACCGACCAACATGCCCCATCTACACTATTCCCACTCCGACCACCATGCCCCATCTACACTAGTCCCACCTGCCCACACCAGCCAACATGTCCCATCTACACTAGTCCCACCCACACCGACAATCAATCCCCATCTACACTAGTCCCACACCGGCCAACATGCCCGATCTACACTAGTCCCACCCACACCGGCCAACATGCCCCATCTACACTAGTCCCACCTGCCCCCACCAGCCAACATTCCCCATCTACACTAGTCCCATCTACACTAGTCCCACCCACCCACACGGACCAACATGCCCCATCTACACTAGTCTCACACTGACCAACATGCCCCATCTACACTAGTCCCACATTGACCAATATGCCCCATCTACACTAGTCTCACCTGCCCACACCGACCAACATGCTCCATCTACACTAGTCCCACCTGCCCACAACGACCAACATGCCCCATCTACACTAGTCCCACCTGCCCACAACGACCAACATGCCCCATCTACACTAGTCCCACCTGCCCACACCGGCCAACATGCCCCATCTACACTAGTCCCACCTGCCCACACCGACCAACATGACAATAGACAATAGGTGCAGGAGTAGGCTATTCGGCCCTTCGAGCCAGCACCGCCTTTCAATGTGATCATGGCTGATCATTCTCAATCAGTACCCCTTTCCTGCCTTCTCCCCATACCCCCTAACTCCGCTATCCTTAAGAGCTCTATCTAGCTCTCTCTTGAATGCATTCTGAGAATTGGCCGCCACTGCCTTCAGAGGCAGAGAATTCCACAGATTCACAACTCTGACTGAAAAAGTTTTTCCTCATCTCCATTCTAAATGGCCTACCCCTTATTCTTAAACTGTGGCCCCTGGTTCTGGACTCCCCCAACATCGGGAACATGTTTCCTGCCTCTAACGTGTCCAACCCCTTAATAATCTTATACGTTTCGATAAGATCCCCTCTCATCCTTCCAATTGCCAGTGTATACAAGCCTAGTCGCTCCAGTCTTTCAACATATGACAGTCCTGCCATTCTGGGAATTAACCTAGTAAACCTACGCTGCACGCCCTCAATTGCAAGAATATCCTTCCTCAAATTTGGAGACCAAAACTGCACACAGTACTCCAGGTGTTGTCTCACTAGGGCCCTGTATAACTGCAGAAGGACCTCTTTGCTCCTATACTCAACTCATTCCACCCGCCCACACCGACCGACATCTACAATAGTCCCACCTGCCCACACCGGCCAACATGCCCCATCTACACTAGCCCCACCCACCCACACCACCCAACATGCCCCATCTACACTAGTCCCACCTGCCCTCACCGGCCAACATGCCCCATCTACACTAGTCCCACCTGCCTGCGTTTGGCCCATATCCCTCCAAACCTGTCCTATCCATGTACCTGTCTAACTGTCTCTCCCTGCAGCTCAGGCCCTCTAGTCCTGGCAACATCCTCGTAAATCTTCTTTGTACATTTCCCAGCTTGACAACACCTTTCTTGTAGCATGGTGCTCAGAACTGAACTACTGTCCTTTGTTTGAAGCCCAAACAACCCATCCCGCTGGCAAGCGTACATGGGATCAGTGCAAGTGGGAAATGGTACCAGCCGGAACATCAGACGTATCATCATCCATCCCAGATACGCCGTGATCAACGCAAACGACTATGATGTTGCAGTGCTGGAACTGTCCAACCCACTCACCTTCTCCAGCCTCATCCAACCCATCTGCCTCCCGTCCAGTGAGCAAGTATTCCCTGCCGGCCAGCAGTGCGCCATCACAGGATGGGGAACCCTCGCTTACCAAGGTACGCACACCTGTGGATGACATCCACACCTGTGGATGACTTAGTACAGAGACACCACTCGGCAACTAATCGTCACAGTGTCACAGAGACGGAGACACGGAGACACAGAGACACAGAGACACAGAGACACAGAGACACAGAGACACAGAGACACAGAGACACAGAGACACAGAGACACAGAGACACAGAGACACAGAGACACAGAGACACAGAGACACAGAGACACAGAGACACAGGCACAGGTACACTTACCAAGGTACGCACACCTGTGGACTGAGAGACCACTCGGCAACTAATCGTCACAGTGTCAGAGACGGAGACACAGAGACACGGAGACATGGAGACACAGAGACACAGAGAGACACAGAGACACAGAGACACAGAGACACAGAGACACAGAGAGAGACAGAGAGAGACACAGAGACACAGAGACACAGAGAGAGAGACACAGTCACAGAGACACAGAGAATACAAAGAATACAGAGAATAGTCACGGAGTCACAGAGACACAGACACACGGAGACACACGGAGACACACAGTCACACAGAGTCACAGAGACACAGACACACGGAGACACACAGAGAGACACTGTCACACAGAGTCACAGAGACACAGACACACGGAGACACACAGAGTCACAATAAACAATAGACAATAGACAATAGACAATAGACAATAGGTGCAGGAGTAGGCCATTCAGCCCTTCGAGCCAGCACCGCCATTCAATGCGATCATGGCTGATCACTCTCAATCAGTACCCCGTTCCTGCCTTCTCCCCATACCCCCTCACTCCGCTATCCTTAAGAGCTCTATCCAGCTCTCTCTTGAAAGCATCCAACGAACTGGCCTCCACTGCCTTCTGAGGCAGAGAATTCCACACCTTCACCACCCTCTGACTGAAAAAGTTCTTCCTCATCTCCGTTCTAAATGGCCTACCCCTTATTCTCAAACTGTGGCCCCTTGTTCTGGACTCCCCCAACATTGGGAACATGTTATCTGCCTCTAATGTGTCCAATCCCCTAATTATCTTATATGTTTCAATAAGATCCCCCCTCATCCTTCTAAATTCCAGTGTATACAAGCCCAATCGCTCCAGCCTTTCAACATACGACAGTCCCGCCATTCCGGGAATTAACCTAGTGAACCTACGCTGCACGCCCTCCATAGCAAGAATATCCTTCCTCAAATTTGGAGACCAAAACTGCACACAGTACTCCAGGTGCGGTCTCATCAGGGCCCGGTACAACTGTAGAAGGACCTCTTTGCTCCTATACTCAACTCCTCTTGATACGAAGGCCAACATTCCATTGGCTTTCTTCACTGCCTGCTGAACCTGCATGCTTCCTTTCATTGACTGATGCACTAGGACACCCAGATCTCGTTGAACTCCCCCTCCTCCTAACTTGACACCATTCAGATAATAATCTGCCTTTCTATTCTTACTTCCAAAGTGAATAACCTCACACTTATCTACATTAAACTGCATCTGCCATGTATCCGCCCACTCACACAACCTGTCCAAGTCACCCTGCAGCCTTATTGCATCTTCCTCACAATTCACACTACCCCCCAACTTAGTATCATCTGCAAATTTGCTAATGGTACTTTTAATCCCTTCGTCTAAGTCATTAATGTATATCGTAAATAGCTGGGGTCCCAGCACCGAACCTTGCGGTACCCCACTGGTCACTGCCTGCCATTCCGAAAGGGACCCATTTATCCCCACTCTTTGCTTTCTGTCTGTCAACCAATTTTCTATCCATGTCAGTACCCTACCCCCAATACCATGTGCCCTAATTTTGCCCACTAATCTCCTATGTGGGACCTTGTCGAAGGCTTTCTGAAAGTCGAGGTACACCACATCCACTGACTCTCCCTTGTCAATTTTCCTAGTTACATCCTCAAAAAATTCCAGTAGATTTGTCAAGCATGATTTCCCCTTCGTAAATCCATGCTGACTTGGAATGATCCCGTTACTGCTATCCAAATGCTCAGCAATTTCGTCTTTTATAATTGACTCCAGCATCTTCCCCACCACTGATGTCAGACTAACTGGTCTATAATTACCCGTTTTCTCTCTCCCTCCTTTCTTAAAAAGTGGGATAACATTTGCTATCCTCCAATCCACAGGAACTGATCCTGAATCTATAGAACATTGAAAAATGATCTCCAATGCTTCCACTATTTCTAGAGCCACCTCCTTAAGTACTCTGGGATGCAGACCATCAGGCCCTGGGGATTTATCAGCCTTCAGTCCCATCAGTCTACCCAAAACCATTTCCTGCCTAATGTGGATTTCCTTCAGTTCCTCCATCACCCTAGGTTCTCCGGCCCCTAGAACATTTGGGAGGTTGTGTGTATCTTCCTCAGTGAAGACAGATCCAAAGTAACGGTTTAACTCGTCTGCCATTTCTTTGTTCCCCATAATAAATTCCCCTGCTTCTGTCTTCAAGGGACCCACATTTGCCTTGACTATTTTTTTCCTCTTCACGTACCTAAAAAAACTTTTGCTATCCTCCTTTATATTATTGGCTAGTTTACCCTCGTACCTCATCTTTTCTCCCCGTATTGCCTTTTTAGTTAACTTTTGTTGCTCTTTAAAAGAGTCCCAATCCTCTGTCTTCCCACTCTTCTTTGCTATGTTATACTTCCTCTCCTTAATTTTTATGCTGTTCCTGACTTCCCTTGTCAGCCACAGGTGTCTCTTACTCCCCTTAGAGTCTTTCCACCTCTTTGGAATAAATTGATCCTGCAACCTCTGCATTATTCCCAGGAATACCTGCCATTGCTGTTCTACCGTCTTCCCTGCTAGGGCCTCCTTCCAATCAATTTTGGCCAGCTCCTGCCTCATGCCTCTGTAATCCCCTTTGCTATACGGTAATACCGACACTTCCGATTTTCCCTTCTGCCTTTCCATTTGCAGAGTAAAACTTATCATGTTGTGATCACTGCCTCCTAATGGCTCCTTTACCTCTAGTCCCCTTATCAGATCAGGATCATTACACAACACTAAATCCAGAATTGCCTTCTCCCTGGTAGGCTCCAATACAAGCTGTTCTAAGAATCCATCTCGAAGGCACTCTACAAACTCTCTTTCCTGGGGTCCATTTCCAACCTGATTTTCCCAGTCTACCTGCATGTTGAAATCTCCCATAACCACCGTAGCATTACATTTTTGACACGCCAATTTTATCTCCTGATTCAACTTGCACCCTATGTCGAGGCTACTGTTTGGGGGCCTATAGATAACTCCCATTAGGGTCTTTTTACCCTTACAATTTCTCATTTCTATCCATACTGATTCAACATCTCCT
This sequence comes from Rhinoraja longicauda, assembly GCF_053455715.1. Classification (NCBI taxonomy): domain Eukaryota; kingdom Metazoa; phylum Chordata; class Chondrichthyes; order Rajiformes; family Arhynchobatidae; genus Rhinoraja; species Rhinoraja longicauda. The sequence continues at coordinate 90,787,730 of NC_135955.1, forward strand.
GATTCTATGTCACCCCTTGCAAGGGAATGAATATCATTCCTTACCATCAGAGCAACCCCACCCCCTCTGCCCACCTGTCTGTCTTTTCTATACGTTGTGTACCCCTGAATATTCAGTTCCCAGCCCTGGTCCTCTTGTAGCCATGTCTCAGTGATCCCTACAACATCATACTTGCCCATGACTAACTGAGCCTCAAGCTCATCCACTTTATTTTTTATACTACGCGCATTTAAGTACAACACTTTAACTTCTGTATTTACCTCCCCTCTCACATCGTTCACAATTGGCCCTGCCCTTAATTTCTTTTCCCCTCTAGAACCTCTGTTCCCATTCTTCCGAGAGTCTTTTGCAATATCTCCTGTATTCCCTTTTACCTCATCTTCATATTCACAATTTGTTAACCCCTCCCCCCCACTACTTAGTTTAAAGCCACAGGTGTCACACTAGCAAACCTGCCTGCCAGAATGTTTGTCCCCCTGCTGTTAAGATGCAACCCGTCCCTTTTGTACAAGTCACCCCTAGCCCAGAAGAGATCCCAGTGGTCCAGAAATCTAAATCCCTGCTCTCTGCACCAGTCCCTCAGCCATAAATTCATACCCTCTATCTCTCTGTTCCTGGCCTCACCAGCACGAGGTACCGGTAGCAGTCCAGAGATAACTACCTTCGACGTCCTACTTCTCAGTGCTTTTCCCAACTCTCTAAACTCCCGCTGTAGCACCTCCTTCCTCTTCCGCCCGACGTCATTCGTGCCCACGTGCACAACGACTTCAGGTTGATCGCCTTCCCTCACTAGGATTTTCTGAAGCCGGTCTGTGATGTGTTGAACCCTGGCACCAGGGAGGCAACAGACCATCCTCAAGTCCCTCCTGCTGCCACAGAATCTTCTGTCCGTCCCTCGGACTATGGAGTCACCGACCACCACGGCTCTTCCAGACTTCGGTCTCCCCTGTCGAGTATCCTTGCGAATAGGTCCGCCACTCGGACTGGAAACGTCTTCTGCCCCGACAGTTCCCAAGAGGGTATACCTATTTGCAATAGGCACAGCCACTGGGGTCTCCTGTAGTCCACGTCCACGTCCACTCCCCCCTGAAACAGTCTCCCACCTTCGCTCGACCTGGACCCTTGGCGTGACAGCCTCACAATAGGTCCTGTCGAGGAAACTCTCGCATTCTCGGATGGCCCTGAGGTCATCCAACTGCCTCTCCAACTCCACCACACGTCCCTTCAGGAGCTGCACCTGGACACAGTTCTTGCAGGTGTAGCTCCCAGAAGCTCCAGCGACGTCCCTGTCTTCCCACATCCTGCAGGAAACACACCGCACCAACTTTTCCGCCATCACCTTGTGCCTATAACCAGCTCTGGCTTAAAACAATGGTATCCTCCTCACCTCAGCCTCCTCGCCGAAGACTCGCACTTTTCTCACTGGGCACTTCACTTCCCTCACTGGGCACTTCCCTCACTGGGCACTTCCCTCACTGGGCACTTCCCTCACTGGGCACTTCCCTCACTGGGCACTTCCCTCACTGGGCACTTCCCTCACTGGGCACTTCCCTCACTGGGCACTTCCCTCACTGGGCACTTCCCTCACTGGGCACTTCCCTCACTGGGCACTTCCCTCACTGGGCACTTCCCTCACTGGGCACTTCCCTCACTGGGCTGCACCCTTTTGCAAGTATTGTTTATATCACCAATTAAATTGCCTGATTGTCCAATTTACCTGACTTCTCACTTACTACTAGCTTCCTTTTGGCGCTCTTTTTAAACTGCCTGTTCAACTGTGATTAGCACTTACTTTACTGCTCAGCCACAGAGCATGGAAACAGGCCCACCAGCCCAACTTGCCCAAGCTGACCAACATGTCCCATCTACACTAGTCCCAGCTGCCTGAGTTTGGCCCAAATCCTGCTAAACATGGCCTGTCTACATGTTGTTTAAACGTTGTGACGGTACCTGCCTTAACTACCCCTCTGGTGGTCGAGGATGCATTGCTGGTTCGTTCCGTGCTCTGAGTGAGGCCATTTCTGGGATAGTCTGGGATTGCGTTGGGCCGATGGGCCTGTTGCTCTGTGACTCCATGACACGTCATTTATTTTCTTCACACTGATGAAAGGGCCTGTGCTGTCAGGTCTCTGTTCTCCAGCAACTCTCCAAGGCTCCACCTTTCACTGTGTCACTCCCACCCTGGTTTGACACAACAAATTGCAATACCTGACAGTTGTCAGCGTTAAATTCCATTCACCATTCCAGCCTCTTCACCTCTTCATGACAACAGACATCTATAGCCCCCATCCTGGCTGGATCCCGGGTTCCATCCCGACTACGGGTGCTGTCTGTATGGAGTTTGTACGTTCTCCCCGTGACCACGTGGGTTTTCCCCGGGTGCTCCGGTTTCCCGCCACAATCCAAAGACGTGCGGGTTTGAAGGTTAATGGACCCTGTGTTAGTCTGATTGGTGTTGAGGGAGAGTTCAGTAGAGAGCAGCCGGGTCAGTGACACAGGGAAGGGTGCGGTCAGGCAGACCCACACAGTAGGAGACAGCTGGAGGTAAAGCACCCTGTACATACAAGGCCCTTCCTTCCTTCTCCTCTGTACTGTCTCGTGTAAAAGCCAGTTATGACTAGCACAATAACGAGACGCCCAACACCGATGAAATCCGCAAGTCCCTCTTTAATGCCCACTTCCCTCCAGTGGACCGCTGTTGAGGACGTGTACAAACGTTGCACACATTGCATCCTCCAACCCAAGTCCCTCTTTAATGCCCACTTCCCTCTAGTGGACCGCTGTTGAGGACGTGTACAAACGTTGCACACGTTGCATCCTCCAACCTTTGCACGTCAAAGGTGAATCTTTGATGCAGCACAATTTATAGAAACAAGGAACTGCAGATGCTGGCTTACACAAAAAGACACAAGTGCTGGAGTAACTCAGCGGGTCAGGCAGCATCTGTGGAGAACATGGATAGGTGACGTTTCACAGAGTGCTGGAGTAACTCAGTGGGTCAGGCAGCATCTGTGGAGAACATGGATAGGTGACGTTTCACAGAGTGCTGGAGTCACTCAGCGGGTCACCCTTGTCCAATGTACTACAGTACCTCAGTGATGTGACGACTTTATTGTTTCCAGGATCTCTTCCCAACATCCTCCAAGAAGCAGATGTGAAGGTTATTGATGACCGAACATGCAGGAATATCTACAGATCCCTGATCACTGGGAGAATGCTGTGTGCTGGTGTATTAGAAGGAGGAGTGGACTCATGCCAGGTACCGGCTTACTATTTTATTGACATTTACCGAGAATGTAGATTCTGTGTTCATTAGTGGAGGCAATGAGTAACTATAGCAAGTAGGTTTAGTTTAGAGATACAGCTTGGAAACAGGCCTTTCGGCCCACCGAGTCCACACTGACCAGTGATCCCTGCATATTAACACTATCCTACACACACACACACACACACACACACACACACACACACACACACACACACACACACACACTAGGGACAATTTTTACATTTACCAAGTCAATTAACTCGCATTCATGCACGTCTTTGGAGTGTGGGAGGAAACCGAAGATCTCACAGAAAACCCATGGGGGCAACGTACAAACTCCGTACAGACAGCACCCGTAGTCAGGATCGAACCCGGGTCTCCGGCGCTGTGAGGCAGCAACTCTACCGCTGCACCACCGCGCCACCTTGGTGATGCTATATAAGAGAGAATATAAGAGCACCAGAGTCCCAGATTTGATCCTGACTACGGGTGCTGTCTGTACGGAGTTTGTATGTTCTGCATGTGACCGCGTGGGTTTTCTGCAGGTGCTCCGGTTTTCTCCCACACTCCAAAGACGTGCAGGTTTGTAGGTTGTAAATTGTCCAGTTTGTGTGGGATCGTGTTAGTGTGCGGGGATCGCTGGTCGGCTTGGACTCGATGGATCCAGTGTGTGTGGGATAGTGTTGATGTGCGGGGATCGCTGGTCAGTGTGTGTGTGTGGGATCGTGTTGATGTGCGGGGATCGGTGGGTCCAGTGTGTGTGGGATAGTGTTGATGTGCGGGGATCGCTGGTCAGTGTGTGTGTGTGGGATAGTGTTGATGTGCGGGGATCGCTGGTCAGTGTGTGTGTGTGGGATCGTGTTGATGTGCGGGGATCGCTGGTCAGTGTGTGTGTGTGTGGGATCGTGTTGATGTGCGGGGATCGCTGGTCAGTGTGTGTGTGTGTGTGATCGTGTTGATGTGCGGGGATCGCTGGTCGGCGTGGACTCGGTGGGCCCGTGGGCCTGTTTGCGCGCTGTATCTCGAAAGTCTAAATATGGCATATATATCGTATTGATATTTAACAAACATAAGGAACAGTCATGGACATACAGAAGATGCAGACGAGCTGCACTGCAATTAAACCCCAGATGAGGGGTTCATTTAACGGCGGGGGGAGCTGTGATGGTTCTGTCCTCGGCATGAGGTGGGAGATAGAAGCACGAGCATGATGGGGCACAGTAATGGCTACCAAAGCAACGGCTGCCACAGCAGAGATCCACGTATAGGTGCATGCACTTAGATGGACAAGGCTGGTTAGGGAGAGAGCGTAGCCTGTTTAGGGGGAGAGCGTAGCCTGGTTAGGGAGAGAGCGTAGCCTGTTTAGGGAGAGAGTGTAGCCTGGTTAGGGAGAGAGAGCGTAGCCTGTTTAGGGAGAGAGCGTAGCCTGTTTAGGGGGAGAGAGCGTAGCCTGGTTAGGGGGAGAGAGCGTAGCCTGTTTAGGGAGAGAGCGTAGCCTGTTTAGGGGGAGAGAGTGTAGCCTGGTTAGGGAGAGAGTGTAGCCTGGTTAGGGGGAGAGAGTGTAGCCTGGTTAGGGGGAGAGAGTGTAGCCTGTTTAGGGGGAGAGAGCGTAGCCTGGTTAGGGGGAGAGAGTGTAGCCTGGTTAGGGGGAGAGAGCGTAGCCTGGTTAGGGGGAGAGAGCGTAGCCTGGTTAGGGGGAGAGCGTAGCCTGTTTAGGGGGAGAGCGTACCCTGGTTAGGGGGAGAGCGTAGCCTGGTTAGGGAGAGACTGTAGCCTGGTTAGGGAGAGAGAGCGTAGGTTAGTTAGGGAGAGAGAGCATAGTTCTGTACGTGGGAGGTCGTGTCTCATGAAACTAATTGAGTTTTTAGAAGGCGTGACCAAAAAGGTTGATGAGGGCAGAGCTGTAGATGTTGTGTACATGGACGTCAGTAAAGCATTCAACAAGGTTCCACATGGTAGGCTGCTCTGGAAGGTTAGATCGCATGGGATCCAAGGAGAGATAGCTGAATAGACAGCAAATTGGCTCCATGGAAGGAAGCAGAGGGTGATGGTGGAAGGTTGCTTCTCAGACTGGAGGCCTGTGACTAGTGGTGTGCCTCAGGGTTCAGTACTGGGCCCGTTACTGTTTGTCATCTACATCAATGATTTGGATGAGAACATACAGGGCAAGATTAGCAAGTTTGCTGATGATACAAAAGTGGGTGGTTTTGCAGATAGTGAAGATGGTTGTGGGTCAATTGGCCAGGTGGGCGGAGGAATGGTTGATGGAATTTAATACAGAGAAGTGTGAGGTGTTGCATTTTGGGATGTCGAACAAGGGCAGGACCTACACTGTGAATGGTAGGCCTCTGGGTTGTAGAGCAGAGGGATCTAGGAGTGCAGGTGCATGGTTCCTTGAAGGTGGAGTCGCAGGTAGGTAGGGCAGTCAAAAAGGCTTCTGGCACATTGGCCTTCATCAGTCAGAGTATTGTATAGAAGTTGGGTGGTCATGCTGCAATTGTATAAGATGTTGGTGAGGCCACATTTAGAATATTGTGTTCAGTTCTGGACACCGTGTTATAGGAAAAATGTTGTCAAGCTGGAAAGGGAACAGAGAAGATTTACGAGGATGTTGCCAGGACTAAAGGGTGTGAGCTATAGGGAGAGGTTGAGTAGGTTGGGACTATTCCTTGGAGCGCAGGAGGATGAGGGGTGATCTTATAGAGGTGTATAAAATCATGAGTGGAATAGATTGGGTAAACCCACAGAGTCTCTTGCCCAGAGTAGGGGAATCGGGAACAAGAGGATTTTGGGTTAAGGTGAAGGGGGGAAAACTTTAATAAGAATCTTAGGGGTAATATTTTTACACGAATTATGGTGGTTGTGTGGACTGAACTATTGGAGGAGGTAGTTGAGGGAGATACTATCTCAACGTTTAAGAAATATTTAAATCGGTACATGGATAGGACAGGGTTAGAGGGGCCTGGACCAAACTCAAGTAGGTGGCACTATTGAAGATGGAGGAATTTGGTTGGTGCCGGCAAGTTGTGCCGAAGGGCCTATTTCCATGCTGTACGTGTCTGAGTGTATGAGTCTATGAGCCCAGGTGTCTGTGTGTCTGTGTGTCTATGAGCCCAGGTGTCTGTGTGATATGTCTATATCACTCCACCACTCAATCAATCACCCCATCACCCCATCACTCCATCACTCCATCACCCCATCACCCCATCACTCCATCACCCCATCACCCCATCACCCCATCATTCCACCACCCCATCACCCCATCACTCCATCACCCCATCACCCCATCACCGCATCACCCCATCACCCCATCACTCCACCACCCCATCACCCCATCACCCCATCACCCCATCACCCCATCACTCCACCGCCCCATCACCCCATCACCCCACCGCCCCATCACCCCATCACCCCATCACTCCACCACCCCATCACTCCATCACCCCATCACCCCATCACCCCATCACTCCACCACCCCATCACCCCATCACTCCATCACCCCATCACCCCATCACTCCACCGCCCCATCACCCCATCACCCCATCACTCCACCACCCCATCACCCCATCACCCCATCACTCCACCACCCCATCACCCCATCACCCCATCACTCCACCACCCCATCACTCCACCGCCCCATCACCCCATCACCCCACCGCCCCATCACCCCATCACCCCATCACTCCACCACCCCATCACTCCATCACTCCATCACCCCATCACCCCATCACCCCATCACCCCATCACCCCATCACTCCACCACCCCACCACCCCATCACTCCATCACCCCATCACCCCATCACCCCATCACCCCATCACTCCATCACTATGAAGGATGTGGAGGCTTTGGAGAGGGGGCAGAGGAGGTTTACCCGAATGCTGCCTGGATTAGAGGGTTCCAGCTACAGGGGGAGGTTGGATTAGAGGGTTGCAGTTACAGGGGGAGGTTGGATTAGAGGGTTCCAGCTACAGGGGGAGGTTGGATTAGAGGGTTCCAGCTACAGGGGGAGGGTGGATTAGAGGGTTCCAGCTACAGGGGAAGGTTGGATTAGAGGGTTCCAGCTACAGGGGGAGGTTGGATTAGAGGGTTCCAGCTACAGGGGGAGGGTGGATTAGAGGGTTCCAGCTACAGGGGAAGGTTGGATTAGAGGGTTGCAGTTACAGGGGGAGGTTGGATTAGAGGGTTCCAGCTACAGGGGGAGGGTGGATTAGAGGGTTGCAGTTACAGGGGGAGGGTGGATTAGAGGGTTCCAGTTACAGGGGGAGGTTGGATTAGAGGGTTCCAGCTACAGGGGGAGGTTGGATTAGAGGGTTCCAGCTACAGGGGGAGGTTGGATTAGAGGGTTCCAGCTACAGGGGGAGGGTGGATTAGAGGGTTCCAGCTACAGGGGAAGGTTGGATTAGAGGGTTCCAGCTACAGGGGGAGGTTGGATTAGAGGGTTCCAGCTACAGGGGGAGGGTGGATTAGAGGGTTCCAGCTACAGGGGAAGGTTGGATTAGAGGGTTGCAGTTACAGGGGGAGGTTGGATTAGAGGGTTCCAGCTACAGGGGGAGGGTGGATTAGAGGGTTGCAGTTACAGGGGGAGGGTGGATTAGAGGGTTGCAGTTACAGGGGGAGGTTGGATTAGAGGGTTCCAGCTACAGGGGGAGGGTGGATTAGAGGGTTGCAGTTACAGGGGGAGGTTGGATTAGAGGGTTCCAGCTACAGGGGGAGTGTGGATTAGAGGGTTCCAGTTACCAGAGGGAGGGTGCAGGGTAGGTTCACCAGAACGCTCCCTGATGAGAGGGTATTTGCTACCGAGAGAGGTTGGACAGACGTGGGTTGTTTTCTCTGGAGGTTTAGAAGTTGTGGGGAGACCTGAGAGAAGTATATACAATGATGAGAGTCACAGATAGGGTAGACAGTCAGAACCTTTTCCGAGATTGGAATAATAAAATACTTGAGGACATAGGGTTAAGGTGAGATGGGCAAAGTGTAAAGGAGATGTGGGGGGCAAGTGTTTTACACAGAGGGGGGTGGGGGTGGGTGCCTGTAACGCACTGCCAGGGGTGGGGGTGGAGGAGGTATGGTTGTGGTGTTGAGGAGGCCTTTATGTGGGCACATGGACATGTGGGGAATGGGGGGGATATGGATCACATGCAGATGGATAATGGTCTTGGCATCATGTTGGGCACGGACATTGTGGGCCTCACCCGCGCCTGCCCCTCACCCACCTGCCCCTCACCTACCTGCCCCTCACCCACCTGCCCCTCACCCACCTGCCCCTCACCCACCTGCCCCTCACCCATCTGCCCCTCACCCACCTGCCCCTCACCCATCTGCCCCTCACCTACCTGCCCCTCACCCACCTGCCCCTCACCTACCTGCCCCTCACCCACCTGCCCCTCACCTACCTGCCCCTCACCCACCTGCCCCTCACCCACCTGCCCCTCACCCACCTGCCCCTCACCTACCTGCCCCTCACCCATCTGCCCCTCACCTACCTGCCCCTCACCCACCTGCCCCTCACCCACCTGCCCCTCACCCACCTGCCCCTCACCCACCTGCCCCTCACCCACCTGCCCCTCACCCCGTGACCGTGTCTGCCCCTCACCCACCTGCCCCTCACCCACCTGCCCCTCACCTACCTGCCCCTCACCCACCTGCCCCTCACCCACCTGCCCCTCACCTACCTGCCCCTCACCCATCTGCCCCTCACCTACCTGCCCCTCACCCACCTGCCCCTCACCCACCTGCCCCTCACCCACCTGCCCCTCACCCACCTGCCCCTCACCCACCTGCCCCTCACCCCGTGACCGTGTCTGCCCCTCACCCACCTGCCCCTCACCCACCTGCCCCTCACCTACCTGCCCCTCACACGTTTGCCTTGCGTTGCCACAGGGGGACTCCGGGGGGCCGTTGTCCTGCAGGGAGTCGGCAGGATCCTGGTTCCTGGCGGGAATCGTCAGCTTTGGCAACGGATGTGCTCTGCCCGACTTCCCCGGGGTGTACACGCGTGTGACAGCCGTGCGTCAGTGGGTGCAGCAACAGACCGGAGTGTGATCCAGCCAGAGCCTCGCCCTGATGCCTCCCTCACCCCCACCCTGGGGTGTTCCTCCCCCACCCTGGGGTGTTCCTCCCCCACCCTGGGGTCTCCCTCACCCCCACCCTGGGGTGTTCCTCCCCCACCCTAGGGTGTTCCTCACCCACCCTGGGTGCAGCAACAGACCGGGATGTGATCCAGCCAGCCCCTCATCCTGAGGTCTGCTCCACCCTCTATCTCTGGATCTGTCATTTTCACACCTTACCCTTCCACACACCTCTGGAACCCCACTCCCCTGAGTCTGAAGAAGGTCTCGACCCAAAACGTCACCAATCCATGTTCTCCAGAGATGCTGCCTGACCCGCTGAGTTACTCCAGCGTTTTGTGTCTACCATTAACATTGGAGTCTGACCGTCAGTGTAAGCTCATTACTTACACCTACAATGTTATTGTTTTCTTTGTTGCACAACTGATGTGAAATTTCAAACTAGTATAAGGTCGTTTTCACATCAATCTTGGTTCTAAAGTAATATTTAACAATCAAGTGACGATGAAAGTATGATGTAACAATTATGCTTGCCCCTCCTGCCGTGTAAAGCTCGTGATCAGATGTGAACTGTAAATTATGTTTTGCAATGATTATTCCATGTAATATAGATTTTAATTTAACAGAATAAAACCAAGTTGGATTTTTATATCAAAGTTGTAGCTGCGCATTATTGCTAATGTTGCCTCATTAGAGTCAGTGACATACAGAGTGGAAACAGGCCCTTCGGCCCAAATCGTGCACGCCAACCAACATGCCCCATCTACACTAGTCCCACCTGCCCACACCGACCAACATGCCCCATCTACACTAGTCCCACCTGCCCACACCGACCAACATGCCCCATCTACACTAGTCCCACCTGCCCACTTTTGGCCCATATCCCTCCAAACAATACAATACAATACAATACAATATATCTTTATTGTCATTGTACCCAGGGGTACAACGAGATTGGGAATGCGCCTCCCATACGATGTCCGATCCAAGTGCCATTTAAATGCAGTTACACCACCAGCCTCGACTACCCCCTCAGGCAGCTCGTTCCATGTCCCCACCACCCTCGATGTGAAAACGTTGTCCTTCGGGTTCCTATTAAATCTTTCCATTCTACTTGTTACATCCTCAAAAAAGTCCAGAAGATTAGTCAATCATGATTTCCCCTTCAGCTGCGGCTTGCCTGCAGTCCGTTGTCTTGTGTGTTTTTTGTTGTTTTTGTCTTAATTGTAGTTTAAATATGATGTAGTGTTTGCGGTTGTGTGTTATGTGGGGGGGGGTGGGAACTGTAACACGGTCTCTCCCGAGCGGAGACCCGACCTTTGTTTCTGTGTCGTGTCTCCGTTCCCGCTGCGGCCTACCACCGGCCTACAGCGGCCTACCACCGGCCTACAGCGGCCTACCACCGGCCTACAGCGGCCTACCACCGGCCTAACTCCGGCCTACTGCGGCATACCACCGGCCATGCATCTGGGGCTGGCGGGCTCCACCTACCACCGGCCTACTGCGGCCTACCACCGGCCTACTGCGGCCTACCACCGGCCTACTGCGGCCTACCACCGGCCTACTGCGGCCTACCACCGGCCTACTGCGGCCTACCACCGGCCTACAGCGGCCTACCACCGGCCTACAGCGGCATACCACCGGCCATGCATCTGGGGCTGGCGGGCTCCACCTACCACCGGCCTACTGCGGCCTACCACCGGCCTACTGCGGCCTACCACCGGCCTAACTCCGGCCTACTGCGGCCTACCACCGGCCATGCACCTGGAGCTGGCGGGCTCCACCTACCACCGGCCATGCACCTGGGGCTGGCGGGCTCCACCTACCACCGGCCTACTGCGGCCTACCACCGGCCATGCACCTGGGGCTGGCGGGCTCCACCTACCACCGGCCTACTGCGGCCTACCACCGGCCATGCACCTGGGGCTGGCGGGCTCCACCTACCACCGGCCTACTGCGGCCTACCACCGGCCATGCACCTGGGGCTGGTGGGCTCCACCTCCCACCGGCCATGCACCTGGGGCTGGAGGGCTCCACCTACCACCGGCCTACTGCGGCCTACCACCGGCCATGCACCTGGGGCTGGTGGGCTCCACCTACAACCGGCCATGCACCTGGAGCAGGTGGGCTCCACCTACCACCAGCCATGCACCTGGGGCTGGCGGGCTCCGGCTGGGACCACCTGGGCTCTGGTTCGCAGAGCCCGTGGCCCGGACTCACCACCTGCGGCGCTGGCTGCCTGCGGATGCTGCGGGAGCGGCTGCGATTCGTCTCCGGGGGCTTTGGCCGCGGGCCGCGTGGACGTCGGAAGCCTCAAGTCCCTGGGTGGGGGCCGACATCGAGAGCTCCGACAGCGGCAGCGTCTTCGCCCACCCCGAATCGCGGGGCTTGGGTCGGCTCGCCACGGACCTTTCACCGACCGGCGCCGCCTGAAATAGGCCGCGGGATCTTCTGCGCCCGGCGGGGGCTTCTATGTCGGGAGCCAAGACCGCCCCGACGTGGCAACTTCAACAGCCTGGCCGCGGGAGAAGACGGCAGGGGAAGAGAAAGAGACATTGTGGCCTTCCATCACAGTGAGGAGGGACTGGAGGAGACTCACTGTGATGGATGTTTCTTTTGTTTGGTGTTAGTTTATCATTGTATGTGTTATTGCATTTTTATTGATTATTCTTATTGGTCTTATTGTTGAACTGTGGGTAATTTTTCATTTCACTCCACAGTTATGTGTATGTTTCAAATAAATAACTATTGACTATTGACTAAATCCATGCTGACTTTGACCGATCCTGTGAGTTTAAACCTTTGTCTTCTGATTCTAGATTCTCCTACCCTGTTGTCTTTCCAGCTTAGCAACATCTTTCCTACCACAGGATGATCAAAACTGCACACAATCTTCCAAACACGGCCTCACCAACGTCTTGCACAACAGGAACATAACGTCCCAGCTTCCATACTCCACGCTTTGACTGATGAAAGCCCATCTATCTGTGACACCACTTTAAAGAAACTATGTACCTAGACTCCTCGATCCCTTTGCTCTACAACACTCTCCAGATTCCTGCCATTCACTGTGTACCTGTACTCCTCGATCCCTTTGCTCTACAACACTCCCCAGAGCCCTGTCACTCACTGTGTACCTATACTCCTCGATCCCTCTGTCCTACAACACTCCCCAGAGTCCTGCCTTTCCCTGTGAAGGTCCTGCCCTGGATTGACGTCCCAAAGTGCAACACCTTGCACTTATCTGCATTAAACTCCATTCACCCTTCCTCAGCCCACCTGCCCAATCCATCAAGATCCTGCTGTATTTTCTGATAACCATTTTTACTGACCACGCATTTACAACACCACGCGTTTTAGTGTCGTCTGCAAACTTACTTAATATGCCATGTATGTTCTCATCCAAATCAACCACAAACAATAACGGGCCCAGCACTGAACCCTGAGGCACACCACTATTCACAGGCCTCCAGTCCGAGAAGCAACCTTCCACCATCACCTTATAGACCTCTATCAAGTCTCCCCTCAACCTCCAACGTTCCAGAGAAAGCAATCCAAGTCTACCCCACCTCTCCGTGGAGCTGAAAGCTTCTCATCCAGGCAGCTTTCTGTCAACCTCCTCTCCAAAGCCTCTTTCCCATGTTGGGGCAACTAGACGTGTACACATCTATATACTAAAACTCTCGTTTGTTTGTTTGTTTGTTCCTGAACTTGAGCCAAAACGGTGCACGATAGCGCGACAATTGTAGGCCCACCTTACTCACCATCGCCCCTTTGGTGCTAATGGAACAAGTTTCATTGAAATCGGTGTTATATTTTAAAAGTTATTCACATTTTAAAGTTTAAAACTATCTCCTAGGGAGGTAGAGGGGAGGAGGGGGGTGGAGGGAGGGAGGGTGGAGGGAGGGAGAAGGAAGGGGAGGGAGAAGGGAGGTAGGGGGTGGAGGGAGAGGGGAGGAAGGGGTGGAGGAAGGGAGGGTGGAGGGAGGGAGGGTGGAGGGAGGGAGAAGGAAGGGGAGGGAGAAGGAAGGAAGGGGGTGGAGGGGGAGGGAGGGAGGGAAGGGGAGGAGGAGGATAAGGGGGGTTGAGGGGATGGAGTGGGGGGGATGTGGGAGGGGAGGGGAAGGGGGAAGGGGAAGGGGGAAGGGGGAGGAGGAGGGGGAGGGGGGAGGGGGATGTGGGAGGGGAGGGGGGAAGGGGGAGGAGGAGGGGGAGGCTATCCTTAAGAGCTCTAACTAGTTCTCTCTTGAATGCATTCAGAGAATTGGCCTCCACTGCCTTCTGAGGCAGAGAATTCCACAGATTTACAATCTGCCCACTCACACAACCTGTCCAAGTCACCCTGCAGCCTCATAGCATCTTCCTCACAGTTCACACTACCACCCAGCTTTGTATCATCTGCAAATTTGCTAATGGTACTTTTAATCCCTTCATCCAAGTCATTAATGTATATTGTAAATAGCTGCGGTCCCAGCACCGAGCCTTGCGGTACCCCACTAGTTACTGCCTGCCATTCTGAAAGGGACCCATTTATCCCCACTATTTGCTTTCTGTCTGCCAACCAATTTTCTATCCATGTCAGTACCCTACCTCCAATACCATGTGCTCTAGTTTTGCCCACTAATCTCCTACGTGGAACCTTGTCAAAGGCTTTCTGAAAGTCGAGGTACACCACATCCACCGACTCTCCCCGGTCAATTTTCCTAGTTACATCCTCAAAGAATTCCAGAAGATTAGTCAAGCATGATTTCCCCTTCGTAAATCCATGCTGACTCGGCACGATCCTGTTACTACTATCCAAATGCTCCGCAATTTCATCTTTTGTAATTGACTCCAGCATCTTCCCCACCATTGATGTCAGACTAACTGGTTTATAATTTCCCGTTTTCTCTCTCCCTCCTTTCTTAAAAAGTGGGATAACATTAGCTACCCCCCAATCCACAGGAACTGATCCTGAATCTATAGAACATTGGAAAATAATCACCAATGCATCCACAATTTCTAGCGCCACCTCCTTAAGTACCCTGGGATGCAGACCATCAGGCCGTGGGGATTTATCAGCCTTGAGTCCCATCAGTCTACCCAACACCATTACCTGCCTAATGTGGATTTCCTTCAGTTCCTCCGTCACCCTAGGATCTCTGCCCACTAGAACATCTGGGAGATTGTTTGTATCCTCCTTAGTGAAGACAGATCCAAAGTACTGGTTCAACTCGTCTTCCATTTCCTTGTTCCCCATAATAAATTCCCCTGCTTCTGTCTTCAAGGGACCCACATTTGCCTTGACTATTTTTTTTCTCTTTACATACCTTAAGAACCTTTTACTATCCTCCTTTATATTATTGGCTAGTTTACCCTCGTACCTCATCTTTTCTCCCCGTATTGCCTTTTTAGTTAACTTCTGTTGCTCTTTAAAAGAGTCCCAATCCTCTGGCTTCCCACTCTACTTTGCTATGTTATACATCTTCTCTTTTATTTTTATGCTGTCCTTGACTTCCCTTGTCAGCCACGGGTGCCTCTTACTCCCCTTAGAATCTTTCCTCCTCTTTGGGATAAATTGATCCTGCAACCTCTGCATTATTCCCAGGAATACCTGCCATTGCTGTTCCACCGTCTTCCCTGCTAGGGCCTCCTTCCACTCATTTTTGGCCAGCTCCTGCCTCATGCCTCTATAATCCCCTTTGCTATACTGTAATAATAATAATAATAATAATATTCATTTATTGTCATTGCAACGAGTACAACGAAATTAAAAAATAGCCAATCCTGACGGTGCGTACAAACATATATGCAATAAATGCAAAAACAAATAAATGCATAAATACAATTAAATACAATTATATTAAGTACATGATTTTTTAACGGTGTTGCCTAGTGCAAAGGTAGTGTTCAGTTCTCGTATGGCCCTGGGGTAAAAACTGTTCTTAAGTCTGTTTGTTCGGGATTTGATCGACCCGAAACGTCGACCAGAGGGCAGATGAACAAACAGACGGTGGCCGGGGTGGGATGGATCTTTTATTATTTTGCCTGCTCTACTGAGGCAGCGTAGGCTGAACAGGTGCTCCAGGGAGGGCAGTGAGCAGCCGATGATCTTCTGGGCCGTCGTGATGACCCTCTGAAGGGCCTTCCTGTCCTTTTCTGAGCAGCTGGCATACCATGTGGTTATACAGTATGCCAGCACACTCTCGATGGAGCAGCGATAGAAGGACAACATGAGCTTCTCCTGCAGGTTGGTTTTCCTGAGGATCCTCAGGAAGTGGAGTCTCTGCTGTGCCTTCTTTACTGTGGTGATGGTGTTGGTAGACCAGGTAAGATCCTCTGCGATGTGCGTACCCAGGAACCTGAAAGCTGGTACCCTTTCCACACAGACCCCATTGATGTAGAGTGGGTCGTAATCTACACTGGTTTTTCTAAAGTCAATTATAAGTTCCTATGTTTTAGAGGAGTTCAGGACCAGATTGTTCCTGAACTCCTCCAAAACAAAGGAACTTATAATTGACTTTAGAAAAACCAGTGTAGATTACGACCCACTCTACATCAATGGGGTCTGTGTGGAAAGGGTACCAGCTGACACTGACACTTCCAATTTTCCCTTCTCCCTCTCAATTTGTAGAGTAAAGCTTATCATATTGTGATCACTGCCTCCTAATGGCTCTTTTACCTCGAGTCCCCTTATCAGATCAGGTTCATTACACAACACTAAATCCAGAATTGCCTTCTCCCTGGTCGGCTCCAGTACAAGCTGTTCTAAGAATCCATCTCGGTCATGCTGGTCCTGTTTGTAAAGTTATTCCTATTCCAGATTCTGACAGCAGGCGGCGGTCAAAGCCTATTTTGGGAAAACTAAGCTCTCAGTCCCCACTCCAACCACAAAGTATTACCTGAATGGTGAACGATTAGGAGAAGGGGAGATGCAACGTGACCTGGGTGTCATGGTGCACCAGTCATTGAAAGCAAGCATGCAGGTGCAGCAGGCAGTGAAGAAAGCGAATGGTATGTTGGCATTCATAGCAAGAGGATTTGAGTTTAGGAGCAGGGAGGTTCTACTGCAGTTGTACAGGGCCTTGGTGAGACCGCACCTGGAGTATTGTGTGCAGTTTTGGGCTCCTAATCTGAGGAAAGACATTCTTGCCTTAGAGGGAGTACAGAGAAGGTTCACCAGATTGATCCCTGGGATGGCGGGACTTTCATATGAAGAAAGACTGGATAGACTAGGCTTATACTCGCTGGAATTTAGAAGACTGAGGGGGGATCTTATAGAAACATATAAAATTCTTAAGGGGTTGGAGAGGCTAGATGCCGGAAGATTGTTCCCGATGTTGGGGGAGTCCAGAACCAGGGGTCACAGCTTAAGGATAAGGGGGAAGTCTTTTAGGACCGAGATGAGAAAACATTTCTTCACACAGAGAGTGGTGAGTCTGTGGAATTCTCTGCCACAGAAGGTAGTTGAGGCCAGTTCATTGGCTATATTTAAGAGGGAGTTAGATTTGGCCCTTTTTGCTAAAGGGATCAGGGGGTATGGAGAGAAGGCAGGTACAGGCTACTGAGCTGGATGATCAGCCATGATCATATTGAATGGCGGTGCAGGCTCGAAGGGCCGAATGGCCGAATGGCCTACTCCTGCACCTATTTTCTATGTTTCTATGTTTCTATGTTTCCAAAGCCAAACTCCACGATATGATCAAAGCCACACAGTCATACAGCACGAACACAGGCCCTTCAGCCCAATATGTCCATGCCGACCAACATGCTCCAACCACAGTGGTCCCACCCTCCCGTATTTGACCCATATCCCTCTAAACCTTTCCTGTCCATGTACCTGTCCAAGTGACTTAAATGTTGTCATAGTCCCTGCCTCAACTACCTCTTCTGGCAGCTCGTTCCATACACCCACCACCTTCTATGTGAATAAGTTCAGGTTCCTAGTAAATCTTTCTCCTCTCACCTTGAACTTATTACCTCTGGTTCTTGATTCCCCTACTCTGGGTAAAAGATTCCTTTAGGCATTCAGCCTATCTATTCAACCCATAATTTTACACACCACTATAAGTCCACCCCTCATCCTCCTGCGCTCCAAGGAATGAAGTCCTCGCCTGCTCACTCTCTCCCTCTAACTCAGGCACTCATGGGGACACTACCCACTTCCAAGGTCCTTCCTTGGAGAAGACGTTTCCCCTAAGATCTTTGGGACGTGCTGGGTTCTGCTTTGCCACTGCTTCCTGCGTGTTGACCACGGTGAAAGGACCACCAGGTCCAGGAGCTGCAGATGTCACGGGCAAAGAGACCGCGATGGACACTCATGACAGTGATGTGTTGCTTCACTTCTCTCTCGTGTGCAATGAAATACAGGAGACAGTGAGAAACCTGTGTGTGACCCTGTCTGATTACACTATACATGAGGACAGTTACTGAGAAAGAGCAAGTTAAAAAAAAGTGCAATGAGGTAGGTTGGAAGATCAGGACTGCACCCTAGCTTATGGTCGTCTGGTACAGCAGGGACGAAGCTGTTCCTCAATCTGGTTGTTTATACTTTTGTATCTTTTGGGAAAGGGGGGAGGAGGGAACGACTGATGTGTAAAAGGTATTTGACAATGTTGGCAGCGTGGTGTAGATGGAGTCGATGGTGGGGAGTGTGGTGTGTGTGATGGGATGGGCTACATCTACAATGGTGGGGAGTGTGGTGTGTGTGATGGACTGGGCTACATCTACAATGGTGGGGAGTGTGGTGTGTGTGATGGGCTGGGCTACATCTACAATGGTGGGGAGTGTGGTGTGTGTGATGGGCTGCTACATCTACAATGGTGGGGAGTGTGGTGTGTGTGATGCACTGGGCTACATCTACAATGGTGGGGAGTGTGGTGTGTGTGATGCACTGGGCTACATCTACAATGGTGGGGAGTGTGGTGTGTGTGATGGGCTGCTACATCTACAATGATTTCACCATTGTTCGTGATTCGGCCCACTGCAGTGGTGGCAACTTCAAACTTGCAAGTGGAATTGAGGTGAATGTGGCCACTGAGTGGTGAGTATTTGGGGAGTATAGTCAGGGACTGAGAACGCATCCTTGCGGGGCACTGGTGGTGAGAGTTATTGTGGAGGATGTATCTCTGAGGTCCAGAGGATCACGGTGTATCATCCAGTGGCGCCATGGAGTTGTGGCAAACCTACCTGCCCAGGGCTATGGCCAGATAAGTCCCACAACCTGGCTGGGTCTACCCTTGGTAATTGGTGGCTGCAACAACACACCCAGTGTTGACTTACCCGGGTAAACCACCCAGATAAGTCCCACAACCTGGCTGGGTCTACCCTTGGTAATTGACAGAGGCAAGAGAGCAGATTGCAGGAGCATTCAGAAAGATCTTTGCATCTTCTCTAACCACAGGCGTGGTCCCAGACTGGAGAATAGCCAGTGTTGTTCGTTTGTTTAAGACGGGAAGTGGAGTATCCAGGGAATTAGAGGAGGGTGAGGCTCAGGTCAGTGGTAGGGGAGCTACTGGTGAGGCTTATTCAGGATAAGATTTACTCCCATTTGGAAGAGAGTGGATTAATTATGAACATTAATTATGACTCTGTACACAGATTGTTAAGGGATTGGACACACTAGAGACAGGAAACATGTTCCCAATGTTGGGGGAGTCCAGAACCAGGGGCCACAGTTTGAGAATAAGGGGTAGGCCATTTAGAACGGAGATGAGGAAAAACCTTTTCAGTCAGAGAGTTGTAAATCTGTGGAATTCTCTGCCTCAGAAGGCAGTGGAGGCCAATTCTCTGGATGCATTCAAGAGAGAGCTAGATAGAGCTCTTAAGGATAGCGGAGTCAGGGGGTATGGGGAGAAGGCAGGAACGGGGTACTGATTGTGGATGATCAGTCATCTGAGTTTAATCTCAGCAAGAGAGAGGTGTTGCACTTTGGAAAGTTGAAGGGCCAATAATTATTGGCATGACCCTTAACAGCAGTGATATACAGAGAGATCGGGATCCAGGTCCATAATCCCTAAAAGTGGCACCGTTGTGACGTGGTACACAGTCAGGCAGCCTGGCAGTGTGGGAACAGATACAACTGGAACCGACTTTGCAAAGGAACCTCTGTCAAAGGGTCCCTGATTACCTTTCCCTCTCTACAGATAATGCCAGACCCTCCGCCTGCTCCCTACAGCCCCTGTGCTTTGTTGGGGAGCTGTTGATAGAGGTTGTGTTCCAGATAGAATGGCCAGCGGTAAATGGAAAGGAGAATCAGTCATAGAGAGTCACAGAGTGATACAGTGTTGAAACAGGGCCCTTCATAGAGTCACAGAGTGATACAGTGTGGAAACAGGCTCTTCATAGAGTCACAGAGTGATACAGTGTTGAAACAGGGCCCTTCATAGAGTCACAGAGTGATACAGTGTGGAAACAGGCTCTTCATAGAGTCACAGAGTGATACAGTGTGGAAACAGGCCCTTCATAGAGTCACAGAGTGATACAGTGTTGAAACAGGGCCCTTCATAGAGTCACAGAGTGATACAGTGTGGAAACAGGGCCCTTCATAGAGTCACAGAGTGATACAGTGTGGAAACAGGCCCTTCGGCCCAACTTGCCCACACCGACCAACAATGTCCCGTCTACACTAGTCCCACCTGCCTGCATTTGGTCCATATCCCTCCAAACCTGTCCTATCCATGTACCTGTCCAAATGTCTTAAACGTTGGGATAGTCCTAGCCTCAACTACCTCCTCTGGCAGCTCGTTCCATTCACCCACCACCCTTTGTGTGAAAAAGTTACCCCTCAGATTCCTATTAAATCTTTTCCCCTTCACCTTGAACCCATGTCCTCTGGTCCTCGATTCCCCTACTCTGGGCAAGAGACACTGCATCTCCCCGATCAATTCCTCTCATGATTTTATACATCTCTATAAGATCACAGTCAATGAAGAAGCAGGCAATATAAGAAAATAACTGCAGATGCTGGTACAAATCGATTTATTCACAAAATGCTGGAGTAACTCAGCAGGTCAGGCAGCATCTCGGGAGAGAAGGAATGGGTGACGTTTCGGGTCGAGACCCTTCTTCAGACTGATGTCGGGGGTGGGACAAAGGAAGGATATAGGTGAGACAGGAAGATAGAGGGAGATCTGGGAAGGAGGAGGGGAAGGGAGGGACAGAGGAGCTATCTGAAGTTGGAGAAGTCGACGTTCATACCACCGGGCCGCAAACTGCCCAGGCGAAATATGAGGTGCTGCTCCTCCAATTTCCGGCGGGCCTCACTATGGCACTGGAGGAGGCCCATGACAGAGAGGTCAGACTGGGAATGGGAGGGGGAGTTGAAGTGCTGGGCCACCGGGAGATCAGTGGCGTTAATGCGGACCGAGCGCAGGTGTTCAGCGAAGCGATCGCCGAGCCTGCGCTTGGTTTCGCCGATATAGATGAGTTGACACCTAGAGCAGCGGATGCAATAGATGAGGTTGGAGGAGGTGCAGGTGAACCTCTGTCTCACCTGGAAAGAATGTTTGGGTCCTTTGATGGAGTTGAGGGGGGAGGTAAAGGGACAGGTGTTGCATCTCGTGCGGTTGCAAGGGAAAGTGCCCGGGGTTAGGGTGGTTTGGGTAGGAAGGGACGAGTGGACCAGGGAGTTGCGGAGGGAACGGTCTCTGCGGAATGCAGAGAGGGGAGGGGATGGGAAGATATGGCCAGTGGTGGGGTCCTGTTGTAGGTGACGGAAATGTTGGTGGATGATATGTTGGATCCGCTGGCTGGTGGGGTGGAAGGTGAGAACGAGGGGGATCCTGTCCTTGTTGCGAGTGGGGGGATGGGGAGCAAGAGCGGAGCTGCGGGATGTAGAAGAGACCCTAGTGAGAGCCTCATCTATAATGGAGGAGGGGAAGCCCCGTTTTCTGAAAAACGAGGACATCTCGGAAGCCCTAGTCTGAAACACCTCATCCCGGGCACAGATGCGGCGTAGACGGAGGAATTGGGAGTAGGGGATAGACTTTTTGCAGGGGACCGGGTGGGAAGAAGTGTAGTCCAGATAGCTGTGCGAGTCGGTGGGCTTGTAAGAAGCAGGCAAAGTCTCCCCAAAGGAACAAGTACACAAATTTATTTTTCTTTATTAAATTGCAAGCATTTTCTTCCTACAATCAAAAGAAAAGAAGCCACTGTCGAGCTGTTGGCACATTCAAGTACAAAAACAGATGAATTATACAGCCTGCTACAAGCATTCTGTGTGAAAGTACAAAGTGTAGGACCAGAAGCCAATATAGTATAATTACTGAATACAAGACATCATATCCCAATCAAAGACGTTGATTAAATCGACACAACCTATCGATATTGCACAAAAGTAATCAAACACTACATTAAAGTGTACTAGTAGAGTGGCGGCTTAATATAGCTGTGTAGTTGGTCTCCACAGTAAGACAGCCCAATGCTCAAAGAAACGCCATCTACTCTCAAAAACTATCCCAATACCTACAGTATAATCATGCGTCCATTAACAGCTATGTCAAAGTTCTTATCTAATACATAAAACGCTTAAAAATCACCAAATGTTGCGTGACAGTTACAGTATAAAGCAGGTCTCAATTCCCTTATCTTCATTAGAAATGCACTCACAATAGGAAATAGATCACCAATAGGTCCACAATAGGTCCACAAACCGGACCCAAAGAAAAACAGACCAGGGTTAAACATCCAAAGAACATCACTGGAGATCTTGGTCAGGCGATGGATGGGGTTGAGGAGACACTGCATACAGACAGAGGCGTCACGGGGCAATACAGAATAAACCCAACACAACCAGTGCAGTTCTGTATGGGAGGAACACTCTCAACCACTCTCACAGTACAAGTTTCACAGGTAGCTTTCCATTTCTCCCTTGTCTAAATATATAACACCAACTTTTGCCATGGAGTGGCTTGAATCTGTTCACGACAACAGACTTTGTGCTGTTTCCCAAGTGTGTCTGGGGGGGGGAGGGGGAGGGGGGGGAGGGGGTGGGGGGGGGAGGGAGGGAGGGAGGGGAGGGAGGGGGGGAAGGAGGAGGGGGGGAGTCCAAACTTTACTTGGTTCATTTAATGTGGCAACGTCTCCGTCCGAACCTTCCCACCAACGGTTCGTGACAGCACCTAGAGTCAAACTTCTCCACTGACAGAAACTCCTTTCAGCCGCTGAAGGGTTCACCAGCTTGGCTGGTTAATCTGAAGCAGATATTTGTTATCAGAACGGAAATGCAAGGTAAAAGCCCCAGCGATCCGGCCTGCCCGCATACCTACCACTGTGTGCCAGTGTTGGAGGAACGTTCCCACAAAGTGCCACTGTTAGTAAAAGGCTCTGAACAAATGGAATGTGCAAGTGTATCTAACAGTGATCAGCTCCTATCAAACGGTCAGCTCTGGCATCTGCTCAATGCTCCAGGTTCAAGGAGCATCTGTCAAACTCCAAGGGTCACGGGGAGAGACGGACATGACCAGGACGGGAACACGCCCTTCAGATAGGTCATTGTAGAAGGATGGATTGATCGTCATGCCAAGGTCATGTATGTGTTTGAACACGGAGCCCTGCATTGAGGCCCCTTCTTGGTTTGATGTTCACCCATTTCCACGTTTCCAGTTCATTAAACCAACCACTTGAAATTCTCATTGCCCAAAACAGAGAACAGGCAGGTGAATGGTTCAGGTGTGGACACTCCCGAACAAGCAGGTGTGATCACAACTCCTGAACAAACAGGTGTGAACACAACTCCTGAACAAACAGGTGTGAACACAACTCCTGAACAAACAGGTGTGAACACAACTCGTGAACATGCAGGTGTGAACACAACTCGTGAACATGCAGGTGAGTGTTTGTGGTGTGGACACTCCACTGAGACCCAGGTAAGGACTTTCTCCATTCAGGAGCCGGGAGTGAAGCAACGTCCCGGAGGGTGAAGAGGATGAGGAACAAAGAGCCGTCTGTTCCCGCCCCTCAGGTGGTCTGTTCCTTTCCCACCAGGTGGTCTGTTCCCACCCCTCAGGTGGTCTGTTCCTGTCCCACAAGGTGGTCTGTTCCCACCCCTCAGGTGGTCTGTTCCTTTCCCACCAGGTGGTCTGTTCCTGTCCCACCAGGTGGTCTGTTCCCGCCCCTCAGGTGGTCTGTTCCCGCCCCACCAGGTGGTCTGCTCCCGTCCCACCAGGTGGTCTGTTCCTGTCCCACCAGGTGGTCTGTTCCCGCCCCTCAGGTGGTCTGTTCCCGCCCCACCAGGTGGTCTGCTCCCGCCCCTCAGGTGGTCTGTTCCCGCCCCTCAGGTGGTCTGTTCCTGTCCCACCAGGTGGTCTGTTCCTGTCCCACCAGGTGGTCTGTTCCCACCCCCTCAGGTGGTCTGTTCCCGCCCCTCAGGTGGTCTGTTCCTGTCCCACCAGGTGGTCTGTTCCTGTCCCACCAGGTGGTCTGTTCCTGTCCCACCAGGTGGTCTGTTCCCGCCCCTCAGGTGGTCTGTTCCCGCCCCTCAGGTGGTCTGTTCCTGTCCCACCAGGTGGTCTGTTTCTGTCCCCCCAGGTGGTCTGTTCCTGTCCCACCAGGTGGTCTGTTCCTGTCCCCTCAGGTGGTCTGTTCCCGCCCCTCAGGTGGTCTGTTCCCGCCCCACCAGGTGGTCTGTTCCTGCCCCACCAGGTGGTCTGTTCCTGTCCCACCAGGTGGTCTGTTCCTGTCCCCTCAGGTGGTCTGTTCCCGCCCCTAAGGTGGTCTGTTCCCGCCCCTCAGGTGGTCTGTTCCTGTCCCCTCAGGTGGTCTGTTCCTGTCCCACCAGGTGGTCTGTTCCTGTCCCACCAGGTGGTCTGTTCCCGCCCCACCAGGTGGTCTGTTCCCACCCCTCAGGTGCGGGCTGTGAGAAGCACTTCCCCCCATCCCGGGGTCTCTCGGTGATGGAGTAAGGTCCTACACTGGCTGTCATGCTATCAGGAAAACAACTAAAGTCATAATCACGAGGATTGAAGATCAATATTGAACTGTTTGATCAATGAGCCTATCAATAATTAAATCATATGCCAAAACTATCTGGGATGAACATGATTATTGGGCTCAGGAGTTTATCAGCACAGGTATCTCTGGCATATATTAAACGGTGGTGAGTCTGTGGGATTCATTGCCACAGAAGGCAGTGAAGGGCAAGTCAATGGATTTGTCTAAGGACGAGACAGTTAGATTCTTGATTAGTACGGGTGTCAGGGGTTACGGGGAGAAGGCAGGAGAATGGGGTTGAGAGGGAAACATAGATCAGCCATGATTGAATGAGGATTTGAGTATAGGAGTAAAGAGGTCCTTCTGCAGTTGTACAGGGCCCTGGTGAGACCACATCTGGAGTATTGTGTGCAGTTTTGGGGTCCCAATTTGCAGAAGTACATCCTTGCTATTGAGGCAGTGCAGCATAGGTTCACCAGGTTAATCCCTGGGATGGCGGGACTGTCATATGAGGAAAGATTGGAAAGACTGGGCTTGTATTCACTGGAATCTAGAAGGATGAGAGGGGATCTTATAGAAACGTATAAAATTATAAAAGGACTGGACAAGCTAGATGCAGGAAAAATGTTCCCAATGTTGGGGGAGTCCAGAACCAGGGGCCACAGTCTTAGAATAAAGGGGAGGCCATTTAAAACTGAGAAGAGAAAAAACTTTCTCACTCAGAGAGTTGTGAATTTGTGGAATTCTCTGCCATAGAGGGCAGTGGAGGAAAACTCACTGGATGGATTTAATAGATAGAGCTCTAGGGGCTAGTGGAATCAAGGGATATGGGGAGAAGGCAGGCATGGGTTACTGATTGTGGATGATCAGCCATGATCACAATGAGTGGCCGTGCTGGCTCGAAGGGCTGAATGGCCTCCTCCTGCACCTATTGTCTATGTTTCTAGTAGAATCGATGGGCTGAACGGCCTAATTCTGCTCCTCTGATTTATGCGTTTATGATATCTTGGAAAAACACTGGCAACGGTGTTGGTTTTAATACGGCCACAGGCACCAGGATCCAGTGGGAGTGTGTAACAGCACTGGTCAACTGCTGGGACCCATCGGCACTGGTCAACTGCTGGGACCCATCGGCACTGGTCAACTGATGGAACCCATCGGCACTGGTCAACTGATGGGACCCATCGGCACTGGTCAACTGATGGGACCCATCGGCACTGGTCAACTGATGGGACCCATCGGCACTGGTCAACTGATGGGAACCATCGGCACTGGTCAACTGATGGGAACCAGAACCTGGGTCTGATGTCCTCTCCCCAGGGTGACCACATCCACTAAAGCCAGGGTGACCGCGTCCAGGCAGTGACCACGCCCACTAAAGCCGGGCAAGAAAAGTTGGCAGTGCCACTTCTCCTTGGAGAATCGAAAACAAATGACAAATGCTGACAGCTCCGTAAACGAGGCGGCTGAGGGCAGGGGGGCAGGGGAGAGGGGAGGGGGGAGAGGGGAGGGGGGGGAGAGGGGAGGGGGGGGAGAGGGGAGGGGGGGGGGGAGAGTGAGACCACTGGACAAACCATGGCTGCCCATCACTGACCGCTGCTGGGTCACTCGAGGTGCAGGGGACAGGCGGAGACGGTGAGGAGGGGGCGAGGGGGGAGTGAGGAGGGTGGGGTGAGGGGGGAGTGAGGAGGGGGAGGGGGGTGAGGGGGGTGAGGAGGGGGAGCTGGGGTGAGGGGGTGAAGAGGGTGAGGGGGTGAGAGGGTGAGGGGGGAGTGAGGTGGGAGTGAGGGTGAGTGAGGGGGGTGAGAGGGGGAGAGGAGGGGGGTAAGAGGGGGTGAGGAGGGGCGGGGGTGAGGAGGGATCGAGGGGGGAATAAGGAGGGTGGGGTGAGGAGGGGAGGGGGGGAGAGACCACTGGACAAACCACGGCTGCCCATCACTGACCGCTACTGGGTCACTCGAGGTGCAGGAGACAGGCGGAGACTGAGGGGGCGAGGGGGGGTGATGGGGCGAGGGGGGGTGAGGGGGGAGTGAGGAGGGGAGTGAGAGAGCAATGGTCAGTGGGGCTGGGACACAGAGGCAGTGGTCAGTGGGGTGACGGGCAGTGGGGGGGTGGGTATGGAGGGTCAGTAGTCAGTGGGGTGGTGGGGGTGGGGCACACAGAGGCAGTGGGGTGGGGGCTGGTGGGGGTGGGTAAGGAGGGGCAGTGAGTCGGCAGTGGGCAGTGGGCAGTGGGCCGTCTATGTGTAGGCGTTTAGCCGCTCCTTGGAGCGGGTGGAGTGGATGTCGTGAAGCTCCTGCTCCTCCTTGGACTTGATGTCCTCGTACTTCTGCATCCGGCACGCGTCCTTCACATACGCCCAGTTAGCCGACAATACCATCAGGTAGTGCACCTGTGGGAGAGAAGGCAGTGGTCACCACAGACCCACACACTGACCCCCCCCACACACACTGACACACACACACACACACACACACACACACACACACACACACACACACACACACACACACACACACACACACACACACATTGACCCACACACACACACACACACACACATTGACCCACACACACTGACCCCCACACACACACACACACACACACACACACACACACACACACACACACACACACACACTGACCCACACACATTCATGGTGGTGGACGAGTGGTGTGTAGGGGGATGGATGTTGTCTGCATGGATTTCTGTGAGGCTTTTGATAAGGTCCCTCATTGCAGGCAGATGCAGATTATGGTGCATGAGGTTGAGGATGACTTGGTCATGTGGGTTCACAACTGGCCTATTTGTGGAAGACAGAGGGTTGTGGTGAAAGGAAGATATTCAGGCTGGGCGTCTGTGACCAGTGGCATTCACTGTCTACAACTTCTCCAATCTTGGTGTCATCAGCAAACCTACTCACCAATCCGTCTACATTTATGCCTAGATAGACTATTAAGGATAGCGGTCAGGGGATATGGGGAGAAGGCAGGAACGGGGTACTGATTGTGAATGATCAGCCATGATCACATTGATTGGCGGTGCTGGCTCGAAGGGCCGAATGGCCTCCTCCTGCACCTATTGTCTATTGTCTATCATTTATATATATATATATACATCACAACAGCAGCGGTCCCAGCACAGATCCCCACGGAATGCCACTGGTCACAGATCTCCAGCCTGAATATCTTCCTCTGTCTTCTATGAATAAACCAGTTAGAGTCACAGAGTCATAGAGAGATACAATGTGGAAACACTTGCCCAACACTTGCCCAACGGCCCAACTTGCCCACACCGGCCAACAATGTCCCAGCTACCCTAGTCCACCTGCCTGCGTTTGGTCCATATCCCTCTAAACCTGTTCTATCCATGTACCTGTCTAAAGGCTTCCTAAACAGTTCTGAATTCACACGACCAAGTGTCAAATATGACCGGGTGTCAGGGGTTACGGGGAGAAGGCAGGAGAGGGAGAGATAGAAAAGACACGATGATAAAGAAAAGGGGCCATTGTGAGCTGTGGGCTAGGAGACAATGAGTTACAGACAGCAAGACTCCACAAGAGGATACAACTGGACAATAATTCTATCGCCTCTGCTACAACGGGGCTTTGCTGCAGCTTTTGCGGAGAGAAGATTCTCAGTCCCATCATGGCAGGTTCACTCTGGGCATTACTCACGTTAGCGAGTTATTGTAGGCAGGTGGCTTCACTTGTTCACTGAGTATTTTCAAAACAAATTGCAGAACCACGTAGCATTAAGTTGGATGAAGATATCTGAAGCGGACATCAGCTGTCATGGTGTGTAGACACCACTCATGCCAACTAACCACCACGCACCACTCATTATTGGCTCAGACACCTGGTGGTGTGGGTCTACAGGTGCCCACCCTGATTACCTGTGCCTGTACAGGTGCCCACCCTGATTACCTGTGTCTGTACAGGTGCCCACCCTGGTTACCTGTGCCTGTACAGGTGCCCACCCTGGTTACCTGTGTCTGTACAGGTGCCCACCCTGGTTACCTGTGCCTGTACAGGTGCATTGGCCTCGTTACCTGTGCATGTACAGGTGCCCCGCCCTGGTTACCTGTGCCTGTACAGGTGCCCACGCTGGTTACCTGTGCCTGTATAGGTGCCCGTACCCTGGTTACCTGTGCATGGGGTGGGGGTGGGGGTGGGGGGCCTGGAACGCACTGCCAGGGGTGGTGGTGGAGGCAGATGCCATAGTGGTGTTTTTGGAAGCTTTTGGATAGAACATAGAACATAGAACATAGAACATAGAACATAGAACATAGAACATAGAACATAGAACAATAGGTGCAGGAATATGCCCTTTCGACCCCTCGAGCCGGCACCGCCATTCAATAAGATCAAGGCTGATCATCTAAAATCAGTGCCCCGTTCCTGCTTTCTCCCCATATCCCTTGATTCATTAGCCCCAAGAGCTCAATCTAACTCTCTCTTTCCCTTATCCATTTTACTTGTTACATCCTCAAACAATTCCAGAAGATTAGTCAAGCATGATTTCCCCTTCATAAATCCATGCTGACTTTGACCGATCCTGTCACTTCTTTCCAAATGCGCTGCTATGACATCTTTAATAATCGACTCCAGCATCTTCCCCACTACCGATGTAAGGCTAACTGGTCTATAATTCCCGTTTTCTCTCTCCCTCCTTTCTTTAAAAGTGGGGTTACATTGTCTACCCTCCAATCCACAGGAACTGATCCAGAGTCAAGAGAACATTGGAAAATGATCACCAATGCATCCACGATTTCCAGGGCCACCTCCTTGAGTACTCTGGGATGCAGACCATCGGGCCCTGGGGATTTATCTGCCTTTAGTCCCAACAGTTTACCTAACACCATTTCCTCCACTAATGTGGATTCCCTTCAGTTCCTCCCACCCACTAGATCCTCAGTCTCCTAGTATTTCGGGGAGATTGTTTGTGTCTTCCCTTGGTGAAGACAGAACCAAAGTACTCATTTAACTCTTCTGCCATTTCCCTGTTTCCCATTATAAATCCACCTGTCTCTAATTGTAAGGGACCTACATTCGTCTTCACTAATCTTTTCCTTTTCACATCTCATAGGCACAGGGACATGCAGGGAATGGGGGGACATGGATCATGTGTAGGCAGAGGAGATGAGTTTACCAGCATCATGTTCAGCACGGACATTGTGGCCGAAGGGCTGTTCCTGTGCTGTACTGTTCTATGTGTAATGAAGGAACTGCAGATGCTGGTTTAAACCAAAGATAGACACAAAATGCTGGAGTAACTTAGGCGGGACAGGCAGCATCTCTGGAGAGAAGGAATGGGTGACGTTTCAGGTCTGAAAAAGGGTCTCGACCCGAAACGTCACCCATTCCTCTCTCCAAAGATGTTGCCTGACACGCTGAGTTACTCCAGCACTCTATGTCTATGTTCCATGTTCTGTGTCTATGTTCTATGTTGTATGTTGTGTGTTCTATGTTCTGTGTTCCGTGCTCTGTCCTGAGCTCCAAGCACCGTGAAGCATGTAGCCCGTGTGCTGCTGATGGAGCAGCATGTCGCGTGTTGGATCGGTCTGGGACAGACTGGTGCATGGGGTGGTGCCAACACCAACCCTCTCTCTGACCCCTGTCCACCCCCCCAGACCAGCGCACTGTCCACGCCCAACTCCCAACTCCCACCCTCCCTCCCTCCCCTCCCACCCTCCCACCCTCCCACCCTCCCCACCCTCCCACCTCCCCTCCCTCCCCTCCCACCCTCCCACCCTCCCCTCCCTCCCTCCCCTCCCTCCCTCCCTCCCTCACTCACTCACTCCACCCCTCCCACCCTCCCCTCCCACCCTCCACCCTCCCCTCACTCCCACCCCTCCCACCCTCCCCTCCCTCCCCTCCCACCCTCCCCTCCCTCCCCTCCCTCCCTCCCTCCCTCCCCTCCCTCCCCTCCCACCCTCCCACCCTCCCCTCCCTCCCTCCCTCCCTCCTCCCTCACTCACTCACTCCCACCCCTCCCACACTCCCCTCCCACCCTCCCTCCCCTCACTCCCACCCCTCCCACCCTCCCCTCCCACCCCCCTCCCTCCCCTCACTCCCACCCCTCCCACCCTCCCCTCCCACCCTCCCTCCCTCCCTCCCTCCCTCCCCTCCCACCCTCCCTCCCTCCCTCCTCCCTCCCCTCCCACCCTCCCACCCCTCCCACCCTCCCTCCCCTCCCACCCTCCCACCCTCCCTCCCTCCTCCCTCCCTCCCCTCCCTCCCTCCCACCCCTCCCTCCCTCCCACCCTCCCCTCACTCCCACCTCCCGCTCCCTCTGTCCTCCCCCTCCCTCCCTCCCACCCTCCCACCCTCCCCTCCCTCCCTCCCACCCTCCCTCCCACCCTCCCTCCCTCACTCCCACCCTCCCTCTCACTCCCACCCCTCCCACCCTCCCCTCCCTCCCTCCCTCCCTCCCACCCTCCCTCCCTTCCCTCCCACCCTCCTCTCCCTACCTCCCCTCCCTCCCTCCCTCCCTCACTCCACCCTCCCACCCTCCCCTCCCACCCTCCCTCCCCTCACTCCCACCCCTCCCTCCCTCCCA